>NC_072403.2:82286515-82589545 GCF_028858775.2 Pan troglodytes | reverse complement strand
ATCACTCATTATTTGACTCAAGGTCATGAAGATGTACTTCTATGGTTTTAACAGTTTTATAGTTTTAGCTATTCCTTAAAGGTCTATGGCCAATTTTGAGTTTGTTTTTGTATCTAGTGTAAGGAACAGGTACAACTTCATACATTTGTATGTAGCTATCAGTTGTCCCTGCATCACTTGTTGAAAAGATGATTCTTTCTCCACTGCATTGTCTTGTCACCCTGGTCAAAAACCAATCAACCATAATGTGAGGGTTTATTCTGGACTCTCAATTTTTTCCTTTGATCTATATGTCTATTCTTATGCCAGGACCACACTGTCTTGATTACTATAGATTTTAGTAAAATTTGTAATCAGAAAGTATGAGCCCTTTATATTTTGTTCTTTGTGTTATTGTTGTTAATTGTTTTGGCTATTCTGGGTCCCTTGCATTTCCATTTGAATTTTAGAATCGGCTCGTCAATTTATTCAAAAAAGGCAGATGAAGTCCAGGTGCAGTGGCTCACACCTGTAATCCCAGCACTTTGGAAGGCTGAGGCAGGCAGATCACCTGAGGTTGAGACTAGCCTGGTGAAACCCCGTCTCTACTAAAAATACAAAAAAAAAAAAAAAAATTAGCTGGGCATGGTGGCATATGCCTGCAGTCCTAGCTACTCAGGAGGCTGAGGCATGAGAATCAACTGACTCCTGGGAGGCAGAGGTTGCAGTGAGCTCAGATCATGCCACTGCACTGCAACCTGGGCAACAGAGTGAGACTCTGTCTCAAAAAAAAAAAAAAAAAAAAAAGGGGCAGATGAGATTTTAATAAGGTTTGTGTTGAATCTATACATCAATCAGGAAGTGGGAAGTATTGCTATCTTTTTTTTTTTTTCAGACAGGGTCTCCCTCTGTCACCCAGGCTACAGTGCTGTGGTAGGATCATAGCTCATTGCAGCCTTTACCTCCTGAGCTCAAGTGATCTTCCCACCTCAGCCTCCTGAGTTGCTAAGACTGTAGGTGTGCACACCATGCCTGGCTAGTTTTTTTGTGTATTTTGTAGAGAGGAGGTTTTGCCATGTTGCCCAGGCTGGTCTTGAACTCCTGTACCCAAGCGATTTGCCCACCTCAGCCTCTCAAAGTTCTGGGATTACAGGCATGAGCCACTGCACCCAGGTAAGTATCTCTATCTTAACGACATTAAGTCTTCTGATCCATGGAAATGGAATGTCCTTGCATTTATTCAGGGCTTTAAATTTTTCTATCAACAAACTCTTGCATTTTCCAAAGTACATGTTTTGCACTTTCTTTAAAAAAACAATCATAGGCCAGGCACAGCAGCTCACACCTGTAATCCTAGCATTTTGGGAAGTTGAGGTGGGCAGGTTGCTTGAGCTCAGGAGTTTGAAACCAACCTGGGCAACATGACGAAACCTCATCTCTACCAAAAATACAAAAATTAGCCAGGCATGGTGGTGCGCACCTGTACTCCCAGCTACTCAGGAGGCTGAGGTGGGAGGATGGCTTGAGCCTGGGAGGCAGAGGTTGCAGTGAGCCAAGATCATTCTACTGCACTCCAGCCTGGGCAACAGAGTCAGACTCTGTCTTAAATATATATATATGTATAGTTACATACTTATAAGAATTATATTTGCTTTGATGCTATTGTAAATTAAATTTTCTTAATATCATTTTGATTTATGTATTGATAATGTGAACTATAACTGATTTTTGAATATTGTTATTGTATCCTTCAACCTCACTGAACTTATTAGTTCTTACAGTTTTTCAGTCAATTCCTTGGGATGTTTTGTATACAAAATCATGTCATCAGCGAGTAGAGATAGTTTTATGCCTTCCTTTCCAATCTGGGTGTATTTTATTTTTTTATTACTTAATTGCCCTGTTTAGAACTTCCAGTGCAACATTGAATAGAAGTGGAAAGAGCAGACATCCTTGTCTTGTTCTTGAGTTCCTAACCTTCAGGAGAAAGCATCCAGATTTTCACTATTAATGTTAGCGGTGAGTTTTTCATAGATTCACATTAAAGTATTTAGGGATAAGGGCATCCTGTCTGCAACTTACTCTCTCAAAGGATACAGACAATAATAATGGCGTGTGTGTATGTATATGTTTATGGAGAGAAAGAGAAAGAGAATGAATGAACGAATACGGTAAGGTTAATGTGGTAAAATGTTAACAACTGGGGAATTTTAGAGAGCCACACTCTTTAGTATGTTTTCCTGAGCCCTTTTTTTCCAATTGAAAGGATTTACTGAGTGCTGCCTGATCTATCCAGGGGTCTCGCCGTGGGTTTGACAGCCTTATCCTTGGTTTGATCTTTGCTGAAAACTCAGTACCTTTCTTATGTTTATCTTTCATTATTTGGAGTTGAGCAGGATTTTCCTCTTCCAATGCTGTAAGTTCTAAATTTCTGTACTCTCGATTTTCTTGTGTTCTTGCTTATAAACCTGCCAGCTATTTCTGAACCCATCTGTCAAACACAGCTAATGTTAACCAATCTCTTTCCTTAAAATTGGAAGTCCAGAGGCACAGCATCTGCCTTTGAAGTTATCACAGGCAATAGTTTTACCATACATTTTGCCACAGCATAACGTGGATCACCATCTATGCTCAAAATGTTCCATTTTTGGCCAGTGGGAGATCTTTGAAGCTGGCTCCTGTGTCATTTTGCTTATTATTCTTTGAACACATTTCACTTTTTTTTTTTTTTTTTGAGATGGAGTTTCACTCTTGTTGCCCAGGCTGGAGTGCAATGGTGCAATCTCGGCTCACCGCAACCTCCGCCTCCTGGGTTCAAGCGATTCTTCTGCCTCAGTCTCCTGAGTTGCTGGGATTACAGGCATGCGCCACCATGCCCAGGTAATTTTGTATTTTTAGTAGAGACAGGGTTTCTCCAGGTTGGTCAGGCTGGTCTTGAATGAACACATTCTTACTTTCTGGCAAAACTAGATATTCCAGGTCCACCTTATACTTTTCCTGCCTACCCCTAATCAGGCATTTATTCAAGAGTCCTAGTTCCTTGAATAAAGACGGTATTTACAAACCAAGATCTTATAGTTTTGTGTACTCATTGCTATAGAAATGTCATTGTTTCTAGACTTTTCACAGAAAAAGGTAAGAAATATATGTTTGTTTATACACACAACTGTCTATCTACCTATCATCTAGTTAGCTAGCTAGCTTGAAAACTGAATGTTTACATTGATACCTCCAATTCCAATTCAATACTCCAGCATGTATTCAAGCTTTCCCCCTTTCATATTTGTACCTCCTTTCTGTAAGTGAAAAGCCTGGCTGCCGTTATCCTCAACATATTTGCTTATCTGCTCAATCTCTCCATATGGAATCAGCCTTCCAAACATTCATGCTGTCTTCTTGCCCCCAGTTCTTCTGGACTCACAGATCACATTGACTAAGTTCCTTTCACCCAGGCTCCAATGCTGCTGAGCACTCAAGTCACATCAGCTGAGTGTCCCAGTCCAAACAAAAGGGAAGGGGAAGTATATTAGTCTGTTCTCATACTGCTATGAAGAAATACCTGAGACTTGGTAATTTATAAAGAAAAGAGGTTTAATTGACTCACAGTTCTGCATGGCTGGGGAGGCCTCAGAAAGCTTATAATCATAGCAGAAGGCACCTCTTCAGAAGGTGGCAGGAGAAAGAATGAGTGCCAGCAGGGGAAATGCCAGATGCTTATAAAACCATCAGATCTCACGAGATTCACCCATTATCACGAGAACAGCATGGGGGAAACAACCCCCATGATTCAATTACCTCCACCTGGTCCTGCCCTTGACAGAGGATTATGGGAATTACAATTCAAGGTGAGATTTGGGTAGTGACACAGAGCCAAACCATATCAGAAGGGACCAAGTTTTTGAAACAATGGTACTATTAAAGAACTAATAATCCTTGACTGAAAGTGTTTGTGACTGTTGGTATCTTTACAAGACCCTTGGGCCTGCAACCCAAGGGCTATTTGTTACCCCAGCAGATGCTAGTCTATCCTGATGATACAACAAGCAATGAGTGGTGAAAATGGCATAGGAAAAGAACTATTCCCTAACAGTAATTTCCTGCTCAACTTTAAGCATGCAAAATTTTTATTCCTAATGTGTATGTTTTATTTTATTTTATTTTATTTTTTGAGATGGAGTTTCACTCTTGTTGCCCAGGCTGGAGTGCAATGGCACAATCTCAGCTCACTGCAACCTCTGCCTCCTGGGTTCAAGTGAGTCTCCTGCCTCAGCCTCCTGAGTAGCTAGGATTACAAGCATGCACTACCACACCCAGCTGATTTTGTATTTTTAGTAGAGATGGGGTTTCTCCATGTTGGTTAGGCTGGTCTCCATCTCCCGACCTCAGGTGATCTGCCCACCTTGGCCTCCCAAAGTGCTGGGATTACAGGCGTGAGCCACCACGCCTGGCTAATGTGTGTGTATATAAATATATGTTCTTCTGCCCTAGATGGCTGAATGTATGCATTATATATTCAAAAATATACGTATTACTAGAAGGGGAAAATTACTAACTGCATTCCATTTTGTAACAAAAGTGGACACAAACCCAGTAAAAGCAGTAGCTTATTTACTTAAAAAATAATGTTATTGTATCTTGCTTTCAATTTGAACACTCACAAATTGAATTTTTTTTTTTTTTTTTTTTTTTTTTTTTTTTTTTTTGAGACGGAGTCTCGCTCTGTCGCCCAGGCTGGAGTGCAGTGGCTTGATCGCGGCTCACTGCAAGCTCCGCCTCCCGGGTTCAGGCCATTCTCCTGCCTCAGCCTCCCGAGTAGCTGGGACTACAGGCACCTGCCACCACGCCCGGCTAATTTTTTGTATTTTTAGTAGAGACAGGGTTTCACTGTGTTAGCCAGGATGGACAAATTGAAATTTAGCTCTGCTTGGAGTTGATGCATGCGTTGTTTTGGACTGGTATTTTGCTGCTCAAATTTGAGATGATCCTGCCAAATTATTAGAGTAATAAATGCTAGTGAAAGCACAGTGTGTTACTCCATTCTCGTGCGGCTGTGAAGAAATACTCGAGACGGGGTAATTTACAAAGAAAAGAGGTTTAATTGATTCACAGTGCTGCATGGCTGGGGAGGCCTCAGAAAACTTACAATCATGGCAGAAGTTGAAGGGGAAGAAAGCATCTTCTTCACAAGCATCAGCGAGAGGTGACAACATGCTAGCAGCCCTCGGTTGCTCTCGGCGCCTCCTCGGCCTCAGCCTCCGCTCTGGCCTCGCTTGAGGAGCCCTTCAGCCCACCTCTGCGCTGTGGGGGCTCCTCTCTGGGGCTGACCGAGGCCGGAGCCGGCTCCCTCTGCTAGCAGGGAGGTATGGAGGGAGAGGCCCCGCCAGGAGCCGGGGCTGCGCACGGCGCTTGGGGGCCACCGCGGGTTTTCAGTGGGTGTGGGCTCGGTGGGCCCTGCACAGGGCGCCGGGCACCTGCTGGGCTTGGTCGGGGGTAGGAGCTCCCTCTGGGCTGCCGGAGTGCCCAGGATAGGTGCCGAAAAATCCCGCTGAGAGCGCCAGCGAGAGGTGAAGCTGACTGGGCTTTTCGGAGGGGTGGGGCTTGGAGAACTTTTCTGTCTAGGCTAAAGGATTGTAAAGACACCAATCAGCACTTGGTGTTTAACTAAAGGTTTTTAAATGCACCAATCAGCACTCTGTCAAAACGGACCAACGAGCACTCTGTAAGATGGACCAATCAGCTCTCTGTGAAATGGACCAATCAGCAGGATGTGGGTGGGGCCAAATAAGTGAATAAAAGCAGGCCACCCGACCCAGCACCGACAGCGTTGTGCTTTCTCTCTTTGCAGTC
Source organism: Pan troglodytes (assembly GCF_028858775.2). Taxonomy (NCBI): domain Eukaryota; kingdom Metazoa; phylum Chordata; class Mammalia; order Primates; family Hominidae; genus Pan; species Pan troglodytes. The sequence goes on along the minus strand of NC_072403.2, from coordinate 82,583,719 downwards.
AGTCTTGGTGCTGGTCACTCTTTGGGTCCGTGTGACGTTTAAGAGCTGTAAGGCCGGTTTGCAGCTTCATTCGTGAAGCCAGCGAGATCACGAACCCACCAGGAGGAATGAACAACCGCGCTGCCTTTAAGAGCTGTAACACTCACTGTGAGAGTCCACAGCTTCATATTTCAAGTCAGCCAGACCCAGAACCCACCAATTCCGGACATACCGGGAAGGAGAATACGCCCCAAGCACCGGAACTGCCAGACGCTTATAAAACCATCAGATCTTGGCCGGGTGCAGTGGCTTATGCCTGTAATCCCAGCACTTTGGGAGGTTGAGGCGGGTGGATCATTTGAGGTCAGGAGTTCCAGACCAGCCTGACCAACATGGTGAAACCCCGTCTGTACTAAAAAAATACAAAAATTAGCTGGCGTGGTGGTACACGCCTGTAATCCCAGCTACTTGGGAGGCTGAGGCAGGACAATTGCTGGAACCCAGGAGGCGGAGGTTGCAGTGAGCCAAGATCGTGCCACTGCACTCTAGGCTAGGCTACAGAGTAAGACTGTGTCTCAAAAAAAATAAATAAATGAAACACAAAACAAACCATCAGATCTCATGAGACTCACTCATTATCATGAGAACAGCATGGGGGAAACCGCCCTTATTATCCAGTTACCTTCAGCTGGTCCTGCCCTTGGACACGCGGGGATTACAATTCAAGATAAGATTTTAGGTGGAGACACAGTCGAACCATATCACATCGTTTCCAAACTTGGCAAAAATAGCCATTCTATATAACCACTCAGTTCAGCAAATAAATGTCACTGTTTCATTTGAAAAGAGTTATTTCAAATTATAGGAAGAAATCAGTAGGCCAGAGCTCAATCCAAAGTCTGAAAACTTGCTGGGACGTGGCCCAGTCGGGTTTTTGGTGGATAATGCTTCACCGCCTCTCAAGGGGTCAGCTGTCTCATCCTGGTGAGGAACACCCTGATGAAGAAAAACTGAATCAAGGAGCACTGCTTTCATTGGTTTTGTCACTTTAGTCTCACACTGGAGGTTGAGAGACACTCTGTGCGATCATGTGTTTCCCACACTTACCCTCTCTGAGCCTCAGTTTCCTCTAGTGAAATAACACTAGAAACATTAAATCTCTGGTTTCTTCAGGGTGTCAAGTTCTGTGATTCTTCTACCATTAGGCTTATTTATTTTCTTAAGTAAGACCTTCTGTCTTGATCAGAAAAATCCTACCAGCTGAAAAGATTTGATGAAGTAGGATTCTTGACTTACAGAAATTAAATGGCGAGGCTTGGCACATGGCTCACACTTATAATCCCAGCACTTTGGGCGGCCAAGGCAGGCAGATCACTTGAGGTCAGGAGTTCAAGACCAGCCCGACCAACATGGTGAAACCTCGTCTCTACTAAAAGTACAAAAATTATCTGGGCATGGTGGCGGGTGCCTGTAGTCCCAGCTACTCAGGAGGCTAAGGCAGGAGAATCGCTTGAACCCAGGGAGCGGAGGTTGCAGTGAGTTGAGATCATACCACTGCACTTCAGCGTGGGCAACTGAGCAAGACTCCATCTTAAAAAAAAAAAAAAAAAGAAAAGAAAAAAGAAATTAAATGGCGAATTCACGTGTAGTGCAGGTTCTTGTTTAGTTAACAGGGGATTCTCTGGAGCCTCTGAAGCAGTTTCACAAACGGAAGTATAAATATAATGATTTAATACGCTAATTATTCTCCTCTGCTCCAGATCATGTTTAGAATTTATAATGCATAGGAGATGCCCAGTCCTAACTTCCGAACAACTTGACAAGAGCTTGTGGTGCCTTTCTCTCCCATTGCTTTTTCTTCTTTCCCAGAGAAACCTGGCTTCTGTTGAGTGAGAATCTGGACCTGATTGTGATGCTACCATCTGTCAGAGGGAGTCAGCTCCTCTCAGATCTCTTTAGCTCTGGAAGCTCTGATTACCAGAGCCATGGTTCACCTCCCTCCTCCCATCACCCAAAGCTCCAAATGCTCCCCAAATGTAGTAACTCTCTCCAGTAACATCCTCTCCAACAATTTCTTCCAAGCAGAGTAGTTCCTCAAAATTGTCTTTGAAACCAGAGCAGGTGGGTTTCATTTCAGTTACTGTATTTTTCACTTCTAGATGCTCTCATTGCTTTTCATATGTGCTCTGGCATGGTTTATATTTTTGCATTCAGCAAATATGTTCAATTTTTCATTTGTTTAAACATATTGAACTTATAGTTAACTTATAATCAATGTCTGGTTGTTCTACTCTCTGAAGTATGTGTAGGTCTGTTTTTGCTTTTGTTGTTTCTTCTGGTTCTTGCTCAAGTTACCTTGTTTCCTTGTGGACCTGGTTATCTTCAGTTGCTGGTCATTATCTTTGAAATATTATCTGTAGAATTGCTCTGGGATTGAGGATAAAGGTCTTGTTTTTGTTTGCTTCTGCAAATATATGGTGGAACTAGCAGCTGGGAAACCACATCATACCAAGTTCAAGACTCGAGGTTCCTTGGCTAACCCTGCATTCCCAATCTCTGAGGCTGATCTCTGGCACAATTCCTCAAGAAGAGAGTGTTTTGGGTTTGCTGTGGGTGTGTGCATGTGTATGTGCGTGTGTGTTCACGTGTGCATGTGTATGTGCATGTGTGTTCACGTGTGCATGTGTAAACTTTCCTTCGTTTTTTTTCCTGCTTTTCTCAGGCCTAGTCTATATTCCTCTGAGTTTGAAAGAAAAGGATGAATTTAGTTCCACTTCAACCTAACCCTAAGAATATGTGTATATATATATATATATATATATATATATGTATATTTTTTTTTTTTTTTTTTTTTTTTTTTTTTGAGACAGAGTCTCACCCTGTCACCTAGGCTGGAGTGCAATGGTGCGATCTCGGCTCACTGCAACCTCTGCCTCCTAGGTTAAAGCAATTCTCCCGCCTGAGCCTCCCAAGTAGCTGGGATTACAGGCATGCACCACCACACCCAGCTGATTTTGTATTTTTAGTAGAGACTGGGTTTCTCCATGTTGGCTAGGTTGGTCTCAAACTCCTGACCTCAGGTGATCCACCCACCTTGGCCTCCCAAAGTGCTGGGATTACAGGCACGAGCCACCGTGCCTGGCCTAACCCTAAGAATATAGCCTTTTGAAAGGCCTGGCATAATGTAGGGAGGGTCTCTTACAAATTGAGTGACAATACAATCTAGTTTGCTCAGCATAGCCCTAGTTTATACCTGTTGTTCCAATGTAAGTATTAATTATACTCCCTGTATTTGTATATGTGTGTGTATATATATATATGTATATGTCAATGTGTGTATGTGTATGTGTGTGTGTGTGTGTGTGTGTGTATATATATATGTTTATTATTAAATTGGCTCTCACTGTTATGGAGGCTGAGAAATTCCACAATTTCCCATCAGTAAACTGGAGACCCAGGAGAGCTGATGGTATAGCTCCAGTCTGAATTTGAAGGCAGGAGAAGATGGATGTCCCTGACTGAAGACAAGCAGAGACAGCAAGCTGTCCCTTACTCAGCCTTTTGTTCTAGTCAGGCCTTCAGTGGATTGGATGAGGCAGACCTACCCTGGGGAGTGCAATTGGCTTTATTTAGTCTACAGATTCAAATGTTAATCTTATCCCAGAAAGACCTTCACTGACATATCCAGAATAATGTTTAACCAAGTATCTGGGCACCACATGGCCGTTAAGTTGACATATTAAATGAACCATCTGACCTCCTTCACACCCAAAAGATCCGATTTGGACAACAAATCATTTAATCACCCTTAAAAGATTCCCCACCTTGGGTAGGTCCTGGGCCTTGACAAATATGTTAGGGCCAAATAGCTTCGCTGCTCTCATAGCCCACTTACTACTCTGTCAAGTAATTCCCTACTACCTCAATAGCACTTGGATGCCTTTAGGGTGATCACGTATGTGTGTGTTGGGTGTGTGTGTTTAAGTTTTATCTAGAGTTTGTCATTGCTTTTAGTAGATAGGTTAGTCCAAAAATTAATACCACTCAGCCCATTATTACCATTATAGATAGGTCTATGTACCTGTTAGCTGGAACTTGAAACCAGTTTTTCCATAGGAACTATAATAAGTGAACTTTTAAGTTCTATATGTTAACGAAGCTCATTTACAGGTTAAATAGTCTATTTTTGCCTGGCTACCTACCCTTACTTCTGTTTCAGAGGCAAAACAAATTCCAAGTTCCAAATAGCCAACTTAAAAACAAAATGATTCAGAGGCAGAGATGAACTCTGTGTATGTTTCAGATGTTTAAACTTGTTCCATCTCACATTTTCTAAAGAAAAACATTTTTAAAATAATGTGACCACCCTTTCAAATCCTGGATGCCCAACGGATGAGGCAGCTCTGACTGAAATGCCTGGGCAAAGTCAGGGCAGCCACCCTGCCCCTTCCCTCCTCCCAGAGCCCGGGCTCTTGCAGTCTCCTCCCCACCAGTGTCCACGGAACACTATTTGCAATAAAGGTGAATGGTTAAAAATAAATGAATATAATAAAATAGTGGAATGCAATATATCCAGGTAACAAACCTGCTCAGGTACACTCTGATTCTAAAATAAAAGTTGAAAAAAAAAAGTGGGAGAGACAGTAAAAAAATAGTGTAAAAATGAAGGAGTGAAAGTCTGTGTTATATACCTTCCCTGTATATAATTTTTCTAGTAATTCAGATTTGAATGCCCTCCTCCCAGTATGGAATTTAGTTTGTATCGATACTTTTAAAACCAATAAATAACTGATAAATTCTATGGAAATGATTTGCAACTAGGCAATTAAACTGCCAATGCTTATATTTCTTGGTGTTAGGGTATGATACACAGATGGTCCCCAACTTGCAATGGTTCAAAGTCCTATTTTTAGACTTTACAATGGTGTGAAAGTGATTACACATTCAGCACAAACCATACTTCAAATTCTGAATTTTGATCTTTTCCTGGGCTGGCAGAGCGTGGTATGATACTCTCTCATGATGCTGGGCAGTGGCAGTGAGCCACAGCTCCCAGCTAGCCATGAGATCATGAGGCTAAACAACTCATGCTTGCAGTCTACTCTGTTGCCAGCATTTTCTGGATGTTGTGTTTTGTGATTCACATTTCATCATGTCTACACAATGCCCAATTTTGACATGATATTTTCAACCTACAATGGGTTTATTGGGATGTAACTTTATCCTAAATTGAGGAACATCTGGAGTGCTAAATGCCTTTCAGAAGGCAATAATAGATACTGTAGGGAAATGAATTCAATCTGATAGCTTCTAGGGCAAACAAGCAGTTGTAGTACTAAGTTAATAGTGTTAACCCAGGTGCTGGAGGCCAAGATAACATATTCGGGCAAGTATGTATAGAATGTATCATTGACTACATCCCTTTAAGTTCTGTATGGAGTTAGGAAAACAAATGGACTTGAGAATTTTGGGAATGGAGGCTAGCAACTCACTTCTAAAGTTAAAAAGATATTTGCTTGACTATCAGTTTCATCCATGTCATATTATACTTCACAATGGCTAAACACAGAGGAAAATATGACGTTAGTGATCGAACATATATTTCTCAAATAAAAACAAATTCAAACCAGAAACTTTCTTTTCTAAGTTAGAGATATTTTAAATTTAGTATCAAGAGAAGCAACGGTGGATGGGGAGAGTTAAAAGCACCAGCCAAGATATCTAAGCTCTGGCCTTGGAAAAAGCAGCTGCCTAACCTCAGCTAGGTGATGTATTAATACCTGTCTCTGCACCTCTGTTTACTCAGCTGAACACTACTTTCAACATCTAATGCCTATGATCAGAATCTGATAGCTGTGACTCTTAGACAAATATCTTACCCTCATCCTGCATCCGTCCTCAAATACATAGTCTCATTACTCGAAAGATAAACCTTAGCCAGGTGAGGTGGCTCACGCCTGCAATCCCAACACTTTGGGAGGCCATGGCAGGTGGATTGCTTTGAGCTCAGGAGCTCAGCCTGGCCAACATGGCGAAACCCTGTCTCTACAAAAAAAAAATATAGATAGATAGATAGATAGATAGATAGATAGATAGATATCCGGGCGTCGTCGTGGGCACCTATAATCCCAGCTACTCGGGAGGCTGGGACAGGAGAATGGCTTGAACCCAGGAGGCAGAGTTTGCAGTAAGCCGAGATTGCACCACTGCACTCCAGCCTGGGCGAGAGAGGGAGACTCAGTCTCAAAAAAAAAAAAAAAAAAAAAAAAAGGATAAACCTGATCCACTCTGGTTCTACTCTTCAGCAATAGACTGGAGGCACAGCTCTCAGTTCTTAAACAACTGAATCCAGGCATGATTCTATGGTTCCCACCCGCCTCCTGTGCTCTTTTACATTCGTTAAAATAATTAATTGGGAGGCATTAAGCTGAGACAGCTCCAGTGCCTTGGGTTCCTACCTAACTGAAAGCAAACTGAAAACTGAAGCCTAACTCAGCATGAATGGTTATAGCCTAAGAAAAACAAAGCATAAGCTTAACCAATTAGAAATGACCAACTAACCTCAACTGAGGACTTTCCATTTAACTAATCAAATATTTTCTTTGTCTTGCTTCTGCAAATGCATTATACAGGCATACCTCAGAGCCCAGAGATATTGTAGGCGCAGTTCCAGACTATCACAATAAAGCAAATATTGTAAAAAAAAAAAAGTCATATAATTTTTTTTTGCTTCCTAGTGCATGTAAAAGTTGCCTTTACACTGTACTGTAGTCTGTTAAGTGCACAATAACATTAGGTCTAAAAAATGTACATACCTTAAAAATACTTTATTGCTAAAAAATGCTAATGATCATCTGAGCTTTCAGCAAGTGGTACTCTTTTTGCTGGTGGAGAGTCCTTGTTTGATATTGATGGCTGTTGATTGATCAAGCTGTTGGTTGCTGAAAGCTGATGTGGCTATGGCAATTTCTTAAAATAAGACAATGAAGTTTGCTACATCAACTGACTGTTCCTTTCACAAAAAATATTTCTGTAGCATGCAATGCTATTTGATAGCATTTTACCCTCAGTAGAACTTCTTTCAAAATTGGAGTCAATTGGCCGGGCGTGGTGGCTCATCTGAGGACAGGAGTTCGAGACCAGCCTGACCAACATGGTGAAACCCCATCTCTACTGAAAATGCACAAATTAGCCAGGCGTGGTGGCACGCACCTGTAATCCCAGCTACTTGGGAGCCTGAAGCAGGAAAATCTCCTGAACCCAGGCGGCGGAGATTGCAGTGAGCCAAGATTGCACCATTGCACTGCAGCCTAGGCAACAAGAGTGAAACTCCATCTCAGAAAAAAAAAAATTGGAGTTAATTCTCTCAAACCCTGTCATTTCTTTATTAACGAAGTTGATGTAATATTCTAAATCCTTTGTTGTCATCTCACCAACGTTCACAGCATCTTCATCAGCAGTACATTCTATCTCAAGAAACCACTTTCTTTGCTCATTCATAAGAAGCAACTCTTCATTCAGGTTTGATCATGAGATTGCAGCAATTTAGTTCCATCTTAAGGCCCATTTCTAATTGTAGTTTTCTTGCTATTTCTACCATACCTGCAGTTACTTCCTCCACTGAAATCTTGACCCCCTCAAAGTTATCCATGAAAGTTGGAATCAACTTCTTCAAAACTTCTGTTCATGTTGATATTTTGACCTCCACCCATGAATAATGAATGTTCTCACTGCCATCTAGAATGGTGAATCCTTTCCAGAAGCTTTTAAATTTACTTTGCCCAGATCCATCAGAAGAATCACTATCTGTGGCAGCTATAGCCTTACAAAATGTATTTTTAAAATAATAAGACTTGAAAGCTGAAGAATGGATGTTGTGTTGTGGGTATCGAAACAACATTAATCTCCTTGTACGCCTAAATCAGAGCTCTTGGGTGACTAGGTACATTGTCAGTGAGCAGTAATATTAGGAAAGGAATCTTTTTTTCTGAGCTATATGTCTCAACAGTGGGTTTAAAATATACAAGAGACTGTGCTGTAAACAGATGTGCTGTCATCCAGGCTTTGTTGTTCCACTAATGAAGCACAGGCAGAGTCAATTTAGCATAATTCTTGAGTGCCCTAGTATTGTAGGGAAGGTAAATGACTATTGGCTTCAACTTCAAGCCACCAGCTGCATTAGTTCCTAACGAGAGACTCAGCCTGTTCTTTGAAGCCAGGCATTGACTTCTCCTCTCTATCTTTGAAAGTCCTAGATTGAAAATTTGTTGTTTAGTGTAGACACCTTCATCAGTGATCTTTACTAGGTCTTTTGGATAACTTGCTGCAGCTTTTCCATCAGCACTTTCCACTTCACTTTGACTTTTATGTTCTGGAAACAGCTTCTTTCCTTAAACTGCATAAACCAACATTTGCTAGCTTTGAACCTTTCTTCTGCATCTTTCTCACCTCTCTCAGCCTTGACAGAATTGAAGTGCAGTGGCTCACACCTGTAATCCCAGCACTTTGGGAGGCCAAGGCAGGTGGATCACTTGGGGCCAGGAGTTGGAGACCAGCCTGGCCAACATGGTGAAACCTTGTCTGTACTAAAAATTAGCTGGGCATGGTGGCACATGCCTGTAGTCCCAACTATTTGAGAGGCTGAGGCAGGAGAATAGCTTGAACCCAGTAGGTGGAGGTTGCAGTGAGCCAAGATTGCACCACTGCACTCCAGCCTGGGTGACAGAGCGAGACCCAATCTCAGAAAAAAAAAAAATGGAAGAGAGTTAGGGCCTTGCTCTGGGTTAGGCTTTGGTTTAAGGGAATGTTGTTGCTGGTTTGTTCTTCTGTCTAGACCACTCCAATTTTCTCCATATCAGCAATACATTGTTTTGCTTTCTAACCTTTTTTTTTTGTATTTACTACAGTAGCACTTTTAATTTCCTTTGCATTCACATCTTGGCTAACTCTTTGGCACAAGAGGCCTAGTTTCAGCCTATCTTGGCTTTCATTATTTTATTTTATTTTATTTTATTTATTTAGAGACAGAGTCTCACTCTGTCACCCAGGCTGGAGTGCAGTGGCACCATCTTGGCTCACTGCAACCTCTGCCTCCTGGGTTAAAGTGATTCTCCTGCTTCAGCCTCCTGAGCAGCTGGAATTAAGGCACATACCACCACGGCTGGCTAATTTTTGTATTTTTGTAGAGATGGGGTTTCACCATGTTGGCCAGGCTGGTCTGGAACTCCTGACCTCAAGTAATCTGCCTGTCTCGGCCTCCCAAAGTGCTGGGATTACAGGTATGAGCCATCATGCGTGGCCCCTATCTTGGCTTTCGACATGTCTTTTAATGCATTTAATACGTTAATAAGTTATGGCTAATAACAGTTTAAGTAAATGAGTCAATTAACCACAGTAGTTTTCCCTCAGTTTGCTGTGGATATTTTCAGACATTGGATCACTCAAAGCCCTCAGGGAGGGTGTGGGAATGTGTGTGTCTGTGTGTGTATACACACACACTTAAACATAAATTGATTTTCTCCTTGTAAACTGATCCTCAATTCAGATTGCTAAAACTGCCTTGATGACTTTCTATTAAAATGGGGATGAAGGTCCACTTCCTACAGCCCCATCTTCTCACTGTTTAAAGGGGAATTTTAAAAAAAATTCAATAAGTAAAGTGGTTTAGCAATGTTATTGATAACTTGTTGTATTGTCAAATATAACTGATATGCATTTATATAATTTATATAGTTTTGTAGATATAGTTTATTTATATAGTTTTATAGTTTACCTTACTTCTTGGATTTTTCCTCTGTGCTAGATGCTCTGATTACAGAACAGTATAGAGAGGTTTCCGTTTTGTCTCTGAGTGGGAGGTTGCTATTTATGGTATGTAAAATATTGCAGACAGATTTTAGTTTTAAAACTAAGGAATTATCAGTGATGATATTTCAAATGCATTTGAGCAGAAATGGGGCACTTCTCTGATTTTTATATAACTGGAAGAAAAAAATCCAGACCCCCCCCCATATTCTCAGCTCCTAGGCACTAACCCTACAGAGGAGAGGAAAACATTTTCCTATCCCTTCCCTGCTGCTTATCCGGGCCAGTAAGGGAGTAAGTTCTCTCTACACATTTTATATAGGATGTATTTTTTAAGTGTTAATATAATATTTTGTTACGAAGCATGTTGGCTAGGAGTGTGTAGCACTTTTGACTAGGAAGTAACCTTAGTTTTTTTGCCAATGCACATATATTTCATAAATGTTTTCATTGGGAAAATAAAAGGAGAGGAATATGAGGACTGTATTCGTCAGGGTTCTCTAGAGGGACAGAGCTAATAGAATAGGTGTGTATATCAACGGTAGTTTATTAGAAAGTATTGACTCACATGATCACAAAGTGAAGTCCCACTTGAAGTCTGCAAGCTGAGGAGCAAGGAAACCAGTCCAAGCTCCCAAAACCTCAAAAGTAGGGAAGCCGACAGTGCAGCCTTCAGTCTGTGGTCAAAGGTCTAAGAGCCCCGGGCAAACCACTGGCATAAGTCCAAGAGTCCAAAGCTGAAGAAATTGCAGTCTGATGTTTGAGGGCAGGAATCATCCAGCACAGAAGAAAGATGAAGGCCAGAAGACTCAGCCAGTCTAGTAGGCCATGTTCTTCTGCCTGCTTTTATTCTAGCAGTGCTGGCAGCTGATTAGATGTTGTCCACCCAGACTGAGGGTGGATCTGCCTCTCCCAGTCCACTGGCTCAAATGTTAATCCCCTTCCGCAACACCCTCACAGACACACCCAGGAGCAATACTTTGCATCCTTCAATCCAATCAAGTTGACACTCAATATTAACCATCACAAGGGTAGAACACTAGCAACTGTGAAAAGTAAATAAAAGAATGAGGCACTTGGAAACAAAAAACAGCCAGTGAGAAATGAGTAGAATGCAGATGGTGCAGGGTATGTTATTTGTTGTTGTTTTTTGGGTTTTGTTTTGTTTTGTTTTGAGATGAAGTCTTGCTTTGTTGCCCAGGCTGGAGTGCAGTGGCATGATTTGGCTCACTGCAACCTCTGCCTCCCAGGTTCAAGCAATTCTCCTGCCTCAGCCTCCAGAGTAGCTGGGACTACAGGTGAGTGCCACCACGCCTGGCTGATTTTTTGTAATTTTAGTAGAGACGGCATTTTACCAAGTTGGCCAGGCTGGCCTCGAACTCCTGAGCTCAGGTGATCTGTCCACCGTGGCCTCCCAAATTGCTGGGATTACAGGTGTGAGCCACCGCACCAGGCTGGCCCAGGGTATGTTAAAAACAGGGATGCCAAGTGTAATCATCTGAGTATGCCCCCATACACACAGGGGCAGAATCACCAAATCAGTCCCCCCAGAGAATTGCAAGCACAGTCATATTATTTGTGGGGTGGGAGTGGAGTGGGGGTGGCTTCCTTCTCCTCTTCCAGGTTGTATAAGTGTCCCTAGGTGGGCATGGTGGCTCACGCCTGTAATCCCAGCACTTTGGGAGGCCAAGGCGGGTGGATCACCTGAGGTCAGGAGTTCAAGACCAGCCTAGCCAACATGATGAAACCCTGTTTCTACTAAAAATACAAAAATTAACTGGATGTAGTGGCATGTGCCTGTAATCCTAGCTACTTGGGAGGCTGAGGCAGGAGAATTACTTGAACCCGGGGGGACAGAGGTTGCAGTGAGCTAAGATGTCACTTCACTCCAGCCTAGGCAAAAAAGCAAGACTCCATCTCAAAAAAAAAAAAAAAAAAAGTCCCTACACAATCTAGAAATTTGGGGGAGGGCTTCTGGTCTACCACTAATCACTGCTGGGCATAGTCATCCAAGCCTGCTTGGCCCATTCAAAGGCTGGTGGCTGCCTTCTCCATACCAGGCTTGGTACAGGGATCTTGTGCTGTGGCTCTTGGTGGGTTGAGTTGTGTATCTCCCCCAAAAAGATATTTTGTGGCACTAAATCCTGGTACCTCAGAATGTGACCTTATTTACTGGAATAGGGTGGGCCCCTAACACAATGTGACTGGGGTCCTATTGCAGTCACTTGCACACAGCCGGTGTGCATGTGAAGACAGACACTCGGGGAGAACACCAGTGACTACAAAGGCAGAGATGGGAGTTGCGCACCTGCAAACCAAGGAATGCCAAAGATTGCTGGCATACCATCAGAAGCTGGGAAGGGGCAAAGGATTCCCTTTCAGGTTTCAGAGGGAGCATGGCTCTGCTGGCATTTTTGGAGTTCTAGCCTCCAGAACTATGAGATGTCACATTTCTGTTGTTTTAAGTCACGTGGTTTGTGGTACAGCAGCCCTAGACAACTAACACAGCTTTCAAGGTTGTGGATCTTGGCATTTAGCCCCCAGGAATCCCTACCCTATCCCCTCAAAGGCGATTCTACCAGGGATTCTGCCTGGCAGGAGGTACAAATGGGCCATACTCCCTCTTTAAGCTAAAGTCTGGGTCTTCTTCCCCTCCACTTCAGAGGTGGTCCAGCTTAAAGCCCCCTCAAAGGATGTGAGTCACAATAGCTCTTTACTTCCCTGGTGGAGTAAGAGGAGTAAAAAAAAGAAGTGGGACCTTAAAAACACAATACCGGCCTCTCTTTCTTGGATTGGTTGGAGGGACAGAGAAACTATTCTTTCCTGATGAGGCCACAGTAACTCAAGAAACATCAAGAAATAGCCCACTGGTTTGTTTGTTTTTTTTTTTTCTTAATATCTTAGCCTGTCATGTTACCCAGTGTGCAATTGTTTCCTGTCCTGTGCTGTCTTAAGCACAATCTCAGTCACCCAGACCTTCAGTGAGAGGCTGGCAGGAGAAACTGGGGGCATCAGGAACACAGCAGTACAGGGAGGTGTGGCCTCCTATCACCGTCCTGTAGACCATGGCCAGCGTGGCGACATCAGTATCCCACTGAAGGGACACAGACAGGGCTGTAAGCTGCAGACGGCAAGGGGGACACATGTGCATCGGCGACTAACCCACACACCGTCCTGCAACAAACCCCCTTCCCAAACTTGCTAGTGAATGGCGACCCTTAGCAGGAAGAAGAAGGTATCCACTTGGGTTACGGTTACATTTTACAATAGACAGGGAACTCTGAGAGACTGTATGCTGAATAGTTAGTGAGAGATTTGGGCTGGAATGGTGGCTGACACATGTGTGATCCCGGCACTTTGGGAGGCTGAGGTGGGTGGATCACTCCAGGTCAGGAGTTTGAGACCAGCCTGCCCAACATGGCGAAACCCCATCTCTACTAAAAATACAAAAATTAGCCGGGCGTGGTGGGCACCTGTAATTCCAGTTACTTGGGAGGCTGAAGTAGGAGAGTGGCTTGAACCTGGGAGGGGAAAGTTGCAGTGAGCCCGAATCACGCCACTGCACTCCAGCCTGGGTGACAGAGCAAGACTCTGTTTCAAAAAAAAAAAAAAAGAAAGGAGGAAAAAGAAAAGCTGTGAGAGATATGTTTAAGGAATAAAGCTGTCCTTGAAGAGCCTAATCTCCACTTTTCCAAGAACTGGAAACAAATTACATAATACAAGAGGACTGAACCAATAATAATAATTTTCCTGAATATAAAAATGATGAAACTTTTGAATGTATTTGCTACAATTCAGCCAGGCACGGTGGCTCGCACCTGTAATCCCAGCACTTTGGGAGGCCGAGGCAGGTGGATCACTTGAGGTCAGGAGTTTGAGACCAACCTGGCCAACATGGTGAAACCCAGTCTCTACTTAAAAAATACAAAAATTAGCCAGGCGTGGTGGCGGGCGCTACTTGGGAGGCTAAGGCAGGAGAATCGCTTGAACCCAGCAGACGGAGGTTGCAGTGAGCCGAGATGGCGCCACTGCACTCCAGCCTGGGTGACAAAGCGAGACTCCATCCCAATAAAATAAAATAAAATCCATGAAATCATAGCCCTTGGTCTTTAAAAGGAGTATGCTGTAAAACTGGAGGACTGAGAACCAAGGAGTTACTATCCTGCTTACAACAGGATGTTTGATCTCCATGTAATTATGAGTATTATGAGTCTAAAATAAATACCTTGCAATACATGAATACAAGCACAATCTTCCTAAACTTAAGATGAAACAAAACCTTAAGAGAATAAGATCTTTTTCTTTTTTTTTTTTTGGTTTGCAGTCAGATCAGTTGTTTCTCAGAAAATATACACTTTAAAAAATTCATTGAACTTTCAGTACTCTATCCCTGGGACAGTGCCTCCTTCATCTGGCAATACCCCTACTCCCCGCATCCCCACCTACCACCCTCAGCTAGTCAGACTGCCCAGCCAGGGACCCATCTCTGAAATTTGCTTTAATTCCTCTACATCAGGCCAGGTGTGGTGACTCACACCTGTAATCCCAGCACCCTGGGAGGCTGAGGCAGGTGGATCACTTGAGGTCAGCAGTTCGAGACCAGCCTGGCCAACATAGTGAAACCCCATCTCTACTAAACATACAAAACAAAACAAAACAAAAATAGCTGGTGGTGCATGCCTGCAATCCCAGCTACTCAGGAAGCTGAGGCACGAGAATCACTTGAACCCTGGAAGTGGAGGCTGCAGTGAGCCAAGATCATGCCACTGCATTCCAGCCTGGGCAACAGAGCAAGACTCCATCTGAAAAAAAAAATTCATCTACATCAAAATTTACACATCCAGTCTGAAATCGTTTGCCTTAAAATATCTCAGAGAGGGAACAATTTGTAAGGGGATAAATTAAACAGAGTGAATAACTGTTGATAAACATCGACAACCATTAAATTTGGGTGATGGGTACATGGGGACACACAGTATACTATTCTACCTTTCTGTATTTTGAAAATTTTATAAGCTTAATTAACAATAAAAAAATGACATTTCTGATCTCTTTCCACAAGAGATTGCTTAAGGCAAAGTGGCAATGAATATGTAAAACACAATTAGCATAGTCTCATAAGATCCACAAATTCACTTGCACCTTAATACCTTAAACTGTGACAGGTGTGCATCTAGAGGGCCAACTGAGCATGCCTCTAATGTGAGGAAAATTGTAAAGTTCAGTGGGGAAAAGCTTGGAGAAAAGAAAGTTTTCTGAGAGGGCTTAAATTAAATCATGATATGTAGGTCTTAAACTGGTTCTGAGTGTGCCCTAAAAATGTATCTAGTAGAAAAATAGGATATGTCTTATGCTTCAATTACTGGAATAGCTATGACATTTCACGCCTAAGCATCTTTCCAGTGACCTGACTCTGGAGTGGTGGCTTGGTTCCCTTGACCGACTGCAGAGGGGGTGGTGTGGAGGTGGGTAGGGGGCTGGATTTGTAGGGAATCAACGGCCCCTCATTTGCCCATCGGTGATCATGCCTGTCAGGCTGCTACACGACAGAAGAGGCAGCTTTGCTTTGGCAGAACATCTGAAAATGTCAGTCTTATTCTTTTCTGAAACTATTTTTGCCTTTTACATTTTAATTATTTTAAATTTTGGAAAGTATCTGAACACGGTGAGAATCTTTATTCTGTTATTTTGGCACTGGCTGTACTCATAGATTGATTCGCATTTCTAGTCAATTCTTTTCAGATTTTCTCAATAAAAACTGAATACGAATAATTTGGAGTGTTCTATTAATTGTGAAAAGTTAGTGATGTTGAGCATTTTTTTATATGTTTGTTGGCCATTTGTATATCTTCTTTTGAGAATTGTCTATTCATGTCGTTAGCCCACTTTTTGGTAGGATTGTTTTTTTCTTACCGATTTGCTTGAGTTTGTTGTAGATTCTGGATATTAGTCCTTTGTCAGATTTATAGATTGTGAAGATTTTCTCCCACTCTGTGGGTTGTCTGTTTACTATACTGACTGTTTCTTTTGCCGTGCAAAGACTCTTTAGTTTAATTAGGTCCCAGCTATTTATCTTTGTTTTTATTGCATTTGCTTTTGGGTTCTCGATCATGAAATCCTTGCCCAAGCCAACGTCTAGAAGGGTTTTTCCAATGTTATCTTCTAGAGTTTTTATAGTTTTAGGTCTTAGGTTTAAGTCCTTAATCCATCTTGAGTTGATTTTTGTATAAGGTGAGAGATGAGGATCCAGTTTCATTCTCCTACATGTGGCTAGCCAGTTATCCCAGCATCATTTGTTGAATAGGGTACCCTTTCCTCACTTTATGTTTTTGTTTGATTTGTCAAAGATCAGTTGGCTGTAAGTATTTAGGTTTATTTCTGGGTTCTTTATTCTGTTCCATTGGTCTATGTGCCTATTTTTATTCCAATACCATGCTGTTTTGGTAACTATGGCCTTATAGTATAGTTTGAAATCAGGGCCAGGTGCAGTGGCTCATGCCTGTAATCCCAGCACTTTGGGAGGCCAAGGTGGGTGGATCATGAGGTCAGGAGTTCGAGACCAGCCTGGCCAACATGGTGAAACCCCATCTCTCTAAAAATACAAAAAAAAAAAAAAAAAAAATAGCCAGGCATTGTGGCAGGTGCCTGTAATCCCAGGCACTCAGGAGGCTGAGGCAGAAGAATCACTTGAACCTGGGAGGCAGAGGTTGCACCGAGCTGAGACTGCACCACTGCACTCCAGGCTGGGCAACAGAGAGTGAGACACCGTCTCAAAAAATAAGAAAGAAAGAAAGAAAGAAAAAGAAAGAAAGAAAGAAAGAAAGAAAGAAAGAAAGAAAGAAAGAAAGAAAGAAAGAAAGAAAGAAATCAGGTAGTGTGATGCCTCCAGATGTGTTATTTTTGCTTAGTCTTGCTTTGGCTGTGTGGGCTCTTTTTTGGTTCCACATAAATTTTGGAATTGTTTTTTCTAATTCTGTGAAGAAAGATGGCAGTATTTTGATTGGGATTGCGTTGAATTTGTAGATTGCTTTGGGCAATATGGTCATTTTCACAATATTGATTCTGCTCATCCATGAGCATGGGATGCGTTTCCGTCTGTTTGTGTCATCTATGATTTCTTTCAGCAGTGTTTTGTAGTTTTCCTTGTAGAGCTCTTTCAACTCCTTGGTAAGGTATATTCCTAAGTATTTTATTTATTTTTTTATTTTTGCAGCTATTGTGAAAGTTGTTGAGTTCTTGATTTGATTCTCTGCTTGGTCGCTGTTGATGTATAGAAGAGCTATTGATTTGTGTACATTAATTCTGTATCCAGAAATTTTGCTGAATTCTTTTATCAGTTCTAGGAGCTTTCCAGAGGAGTCTTTAGAGTTTTCAAGGTAAATGATCATACTTTCAGCAGTGACAGTTTGACTTCCTCTTTGCCAATTTGGATGCCCTTTCTTTCTTTCTCTTGTCTGGTTGCTCTGGCTAGGACTTCCAGTACTATGTCGAAGGGGCTTGGTGAGAGTGGGCATCCTTGTCTTCTTCCAGATCTTAGACAGAATGCTTTCAACTTTTCCCATTCAGTATTATGTTGGCTGTGGGTTTGTCATAGATGGCTTTTATTACATTAAAGTATGCCCCTTGTATTCCGATTTTGCTGAAGTTTTAATCATAAAGCGATGCTGGATTTTGTTGAATGGTTTTTCTGCATCTATTGAGATGATCATGTGATTTTTGTTTTTAATTCTGTTTGAGTGGTGTATCACATTTATTGACTTGTGTATGTTAAACCATTCCTGCATCCCTGGTATGTAACTCACTTGATCATGGTGGATTATCTTTTCGATATGTTGTTGGATTCGGTTAGCTAGTATTTTGTTAAGGGTTTTAGTATCTATGTTCATCAGCAATATTGGTCTGTAGTTTTCTTTTTTGGTTATGTCCTTCCCTGGTTTTGGTATTAGGTGATGCTGGCTTCATAGGACAAATTAGGGAGGGTTCCTTCTTTCTCTTTCTTGTGGAATAGTGTCAAAAGGATTGGTATTAATTCTTCTTTGAATGTCTGGTAGAATTCTGATGTCAATCTGTCTGGTCCTGGACTTTCTTTTGTTGGTAACGTTTTAATTACTATTTCAAACTTGCCACTTGTTATTGGTCTGTTTAGGGTATCTAATTCTTCCTGATTTAAGCTAGGAGGGTTGTATTTTTCCAGGAATTTATCCATCTTTTCTAGGTTTTCTATTTATGTGTATAAAGGTACTCATAGTAGCCTTGAATGATCTTTTGTATTTCAGTGGTGTCAGTTATAATATCTCCTGTTTCATTTCTTAGTGAGGTTACTTGGATTTTCTTTCTTCTTTTCTTGGTTAATCTTGCTAATGGTCGGCACTCCCCACTGGCCGCAGCCTGACACGCCATGCGGCCCCCCAGCCTCCCGCCGCCGCTCCCCTAGGCATGGCACAGGGCCTCGCCTCACTATGGCAGCAGCATGGCACAGCATCCTCGACTTCACACTTGGCGCCAAAGCTGATGGTGAGACTGTTCTAAAAGGCCTCCAGTCCATTTTCCAGGAGCAGGGGATGGCAGAGTCGGTGCACACCTGGCAGGACCATGGCTATTTAGCAACCTACACAAAAAAGAACGGCAGCTTTGCCAATTTGAGAATTTACCCACATGGATTGGTGTTGCTGGACCTTCAGAGTTATGATGGTGATGTGCAAGGCAAAGAAGAGATCGACAGTATTTTGAACAAAGTAGAAGAAAGAATGAAAGAATTGAGTCAGGACAGTACTGGGTGGGTGAAACGATTACCACCCATAGTGCGAGGAGGAGCCATTGACAGATATTGGCTCACCGCCGATGGGCGCCTGGTTGAATATGACATAGATGAAGTGGTATATGACGAAGATTAATCTTGTCAAAATATAAAAATTCTACACTCGAAGCAGTTTGGAAATATTCTCATCCTTAGTGGGGATGTTAATTTGGCAGAGAGTGATTTGGCATATACCCGGGCCATCATGGGCAGTGGCGAAGAAGATTACACTGGCAAAGATGTACTCATTCTGGGAGGTGGAGATGGAGGCATATTGTGTGAAATAGTCAAACTAAAACCAAAGATGGTCACTATGGTAGAGATTGACCAAATGGTGATTGATGGGTGTAAGAAATACATGCAAAAAACGTGTGGCGATGTCTTAGACAATCTTAAAGGAGACTGCTCTCAGGTTCTAATAGAAGACTGTGTTCCGGTACTGAAGAGGTACACCAAAGAAGGGAGATAATTTGATTATGTGATTAATGATTTGACAGCTGTTCCAATCTCCACTTCTCCAGAAGAAGATTCCACATGGGAGTTTCTCAGACTGATTTTTGACCTCTCAATGAAAGTGTTGAAACAGGATGGGAAATATTTTACACAGGGGAACTGTGTCAGTCTGACAGAAGCGCTGTCGCTCTATGAAGAACAGCTGGGGCGCCTGTATTGTCCTGTGGAATTTTCAAAGGAGATTCTCTGTGTCCCTTCATACTTGGAATCGTGGGTATTTTACACTGTTTGGAAGAAAGCTAAACCCTGACGATCAATAGCCCCTAATCACATGTGCTGCAAATAGCCTTCCTGACCTCCATATACTGTACATGACATTGAAATGAGTCAGGCAATTGATTGTGAATTCCTTAAAGTTTTCCTTTTTTTAATAATTATTTTTAATTTAAAAAAGCAAACGGAAAATGTATATTTTGATGAGTTTAGGGTGTTATTTTTTTTGAAAGTCAGATGAAGGATGGTTAGACAGCACAGCGAAGACTGCTAAATGCACGGATCCCCCCGTTAGAATGTGATTTTTGTTCCTTTTTATTTCTCTGTGGGCTTTTGTTTTTGTTTTGGTAGACCTTCAATTTGGATATTTGGAGGAGTGAACATCATTGTTTTGCTGGAGGGAAGATCTTGATGGTGTTTCTTTCCCCAAAAATTGACTTAGATATTAAAATTTGGTGCTTATAAAGAAAGTTAAAAAAAATAGGATTACTTCAATTAAAATTACAAGAGACCAAAAAAATCTTGCTAATGGTCTATCAATCTTATTTATCTTTTCAAAGAACCTGCTTTTTGTTTCATTTATCTTTTGTATTTTTTTTGTTTCAATTTCATTTAGTTCTGTTTTGATCTTGGTTATTTCCTTTCTTCTGCTGGGGTTGGGTTTGGTTTGTTCTTGTTTCTGTAGTTCCTTGAAGTGTGACCTTAGAATGTCAGTGTGTGCTCTTTCAGTCTTTTTGATATAGGTGTTTAGGGTATGAACTTTCCTCTTAGCACTGCCTTTTCTGTGTCCAAGAGGTTTTGGTATGTTGTGTCATTATTGTCATTCAGTTTGAAGAATTTTTAAATTTCCATTTGATTTCGTTTTTGACCCAATGCTCATTCAAGAGCAAGTTATTTAATTTCCATGTATTTGCATGGTTTTGAAGGCTCCTTTTGATCTCGTTTTATTCCACTGTGATCTGAGAGAGTGCTTGATATAATTTCAGTTTTCTTAAATTTATTTAGGCTTGTTTTATAGCCTATCACATGGTCTATCTTGGAGAAAGTTCCATGTGCTGTTGAATAGAATGTGTATTCTGCAGTTGTTGGATGGAATGTTCTATATATATCTGTTAAGTCCATTTGTTTCAAGGTATAGTTTAAATCCATTGTTTCTTTGTTGACTTTCTGTCCTGATGACCTGTTTAGTGCTGTCATTGGAGTATTGAAGTTCCCCACTATTATTGTGTTGCTGTCTATCTCATTTCTTAGGTCTATTAGTAATTTTTTTATGAATTTGGGAGCTCCAGTGTTAGGTGTATATATGTTTAGGATTGTGATATTTTCCTGCTGGACAAGGCTTTTTACCATTATATAATGTCCTTCTTTGTCTCTTTTAACTGCTGTTGCTTTAAAGTTTGTTTTGTCTGGTATAAGAATAGCTACCCCTGCTTGCTTTTCGTGTGCATTTGCATGCAATGCCTTTTTCCACCCCTTTACTTTAAGTTTATGTGAGTCCTTATGTGTTAGGTGAGTCTCTTGAAGGCAGCAGATGGTTGGTGAGTTCTTATCCATTCTGCAGTTCTGTATCTTTTAAGTGGAGCATTTAGGCCATTTACCTTCAATGTTAGAATTGAAATGTGAGGTACCATTGCATTCATCGTGCTGTTTGTTTCCTGTGTACTTTGTTTTTTTTTTGTTTTTTGTTTTTGCTTTTTAACTTGTATTTTTGTTTTATAGGTCCTATGTGATTTATGCTTTACACAGGTTCCATTTTGATGTGTTTCCAGGATTTGTTTCAAAATTTAGAGTTCCTTTTAGCAGTTCTTGTAGTGGTGGTTTGGTAATGGTGAATTCTCTCAGCATTTGTTTGTCTGAAAAAGACTGTATCTTTCCTTTACATATGATGCTTAGTTTTGCTGGATACAAAATTCTTTGCTGATAATTGTTTTGCTTGAGGAGGCTGAAGATAGGGCCCTAATCCCTTCTAGCTTGTAGGATTTCTGCTGAGAAATCTGCTGTTAATCTGATAGGTTTTCCTTTATAGGTTACCTGGTGCTTCTGTCTCACAGCTGTTAAGATTATTTCCTTCATCTTAACTTTGAATAACCTGATGACAATGTGCCTAGGCAATGATGATCTTTTTGTGATGAATTTCCCAGGGGTTCTTTGTGCTTCTTGTATTTGGATGTCTGGGTCTCTAGCAAGGCCGGAGAAGTTTTCCTTGATTATTCCCCCAAATATGTTTTCCAAGCTTTTGGAATTCTCTCCTTCCTCAGGAACACCAATTATTCTTAGGTTTGGTTGTTTAACATAATCCCAGAATTCTTGGAGAATTTGTTGATATTTTCTTATTCTTTATTCTTCGTCTTTGATGGATTGGGTGAATTTGAATACCTTGTCTTTGAGCTGTGAATTTTTCTTCTATTTCTTCAATTCTATTGCTGAGACTTTCCAGAGCATTTTGCATTTCTAGAATTGTGTCCAAAGTTTCCTGAATTTTTTATTGTTTTTTCTTTAAGCTATCTATTTCCTTGAATATTTCTCCCTTCACTTCTTGTATCGTTTTTTGGATTACCTTGCATTGTGCTTCACCTTTCTCTGGTGCCTCCCTGATTAGCTTAATAACTAACCTCCTGAATTCTTTTTCAGGTAAATCAGGTATTTCTCTTGGTTTGAATCCATTGCTGGTGAACTAATGTGATTTTCTGGGGGTGTTAAAGAGCCTTGTTTTGTCATATTACCAGACTTGGTTTTCTGGTTCCTTCTCATTTGGGTAGGCTCTGTCAGAGGGAAGGTCTAGGGCTGAAGGCTGTTCAGATTCTTTTGTCCCATGGGGTATTCCCTTGATGCAGTACTCTCCCCCTTTTCCAAGGGATGTGGCTTCCTGTGAGCTGAACTGCAGTGATTGTTGTCTCTCTTCTGGGTCTAGCCGTCCAGTGAGTCTACCCAGCTCCGGGCCGGTACTGGGGGTTGCCTGCACACAGTCCTGTGATGTGAACCATCTATGGGTCTCTCAGCCATGGATACCAGTGCCTGTTCTGGTGGAGGTGGCAGGGGGGTGCAATGGGCTCCATGGGGGTTAGCTTTGTTTTTTTTTTTTGTTTGTTTGTTTTGTTTTTTTGAGACCCAGGGTGGAGGCAGTGGTGCGATCCCAGCTCACTGCAACCTCTGCCTCTCAGGTTCAAGCGATTGTCCCTGCCTCAGCCTCCTGAGTAGCTGGGATTATAGGTGCCCACCGCCACATCTGGCTAATTTTTGTAGTTTTAGTAGAGATGGGGTTTTGCCATGTTGGCCAGGCTGGTCTCAAACTCCTGACCTCAGGTGATCCACCCATCTTGGCCTCCCAAAGTGCTGAGATTACAGGCATGAGCCACGCACCCAGCCACTTTGGCGGTTTAATGCTCTATTTTTGTGCTGTTTGACCTCCTGCCAGGAGGTGGCACTTTCCAGAAAGCATCAGCTGGGGTAGTATGGAGAGGTACTGGTGGTGGGCAAGGCCCTAGAACTCCCAAGAGTATATGCCCTTTGTCTTCAGCCACCAGTGTGTGTAGGGAAGAACCATCAGGTGGGGGCGGGGGTAGGCGTGTCTGAGCTCAGACTCTCCTTGGGTGGGTCTTGCTGCTGTTAGGGATGGGGGTGAGATTCCCAGGTCACTGAAGTTGTGTGCCTAGGAGGATTATGGCTGCCTGTGCTGAGTCATGCAGGTTATCAGGGACATGGGGGAAAGCCAGCAGTTATAGGCCTCACCCAGCAGTTATAGGCCTCACCCAGCAGTTATAGGCCTCACCCAGCAGTTATAGGCCTCACCCAGCTCCCACGCAAATTGAAGAGTCGGTCTCACTCCCACCGTGCCCCACCCAACAGCTCTGAATCTGTTACCAGGTGGTGGTGGCTGAGATGGGCATGAAAACTTGCCCCAGGCTACCCACCTCCCAGCTGTGAAAGAAAAGAGCTTGGTTCTTCCCCGCCTGTGGAGTCTGCATACCAGATTTGTGCCTTGCCCCAAGTTCTGGCCAAGGGGCTTCTCACCCCGCTCAAATTGTTACAAAGTTCAGCTAGAGCTTTCCTTCTCCCAGTGGAGTTTTACCCCTTGCTCCTCTGGCCACTCTTCGATGGATCCCTGTGGTGCCAGGTGGGAATGGGCTGCCTGGAGACCCAGCAAGCTCCCAGGGCCTTTCTGCTGCTTTCTCTACCCCTGTATTTCACTTGGCTCTCTAAATTGACTCAGCTCCAGGCAAGGTCAGAAACGTCTCCCACAAACAGACCTTCAGCTTCTCCAGTGGGATTGTGTGTTCTGGAGACAAGGGTCTCCCTTTCCCACCTCCACCGTTAGGGCACTCACAGAATATATTTGGGGTGTCTCCTGGGTCCTGCAGGAGCAGCCCGCTTCCTTCAGAGGTCTGTGGGTCCTTTCAGGATTGCTGGTTTGTTCTTGCAGTTGATCTGGAGCTTAAATTCACAATGTGAGCCTCCGCACGCTGCTGTGTCCAGAGCTGCAAACTAGTCTTGCCTCCCGTGTACCATGATGATCCTTCTCTCCTGCTACACACTTTTAAACAACCAGGTCCCATGAGAACTCACTCACTATCACAAGAACAGCAAGGGGGAAGTCTACCCCTATGATCCAATTACCTCCTACCAAGCCTCTCTTCCAACATTGGGGATTACAATTCAACATTAGATTTGGGCAGGGACACAAATCCAAACCATATCAATTAGCTTGACCTCTCCCAGCCTCATCTTCCTCAAACACCTCCCACCTTTGTCAATCATCACTTGCCCTCTGCACTTCAAGGTGGAACTTTTTACTAGCTTTCTTATATTGATATTAGAAATCTTAGGAGAGTCCAAATCTTTTAGTATTTTGAAAAATGGTGCATTTTATCTAATAACTAAAAGAATTTAATACAACACATTTTATAGCAATTTGAAGTTTTAAAGATTCTTCTCATATTTTCTAAATTAAAACAAATAGCAGGCCAGGCACGGTGGCTCACTCCTGTAATCCCAGCACTTTGGGAGGCTGAGGCGGGTGGATCACCTGAGGTCAGGAATACAAGGCCAGCCTGGCCAACATGGTGAAATGCCATCTCTACTAAAAAATACAAAAATTAGCTGGGCACGGTGGCGGGCGCCTGTAATCCCAGCTTCTCAGAAGGCTGAGGCAGGAGAATCACTTGAACCCAGGAGGTGGAGGTTACAGTGAGCCGAGATCGTGCCATTGGACTCCTGCCTGGGTGACAGAGCAAGACCTTGTCTCAAAAAAAAAAAAAAAAAAAAAAAGGCATTATAGGTGTTTTTTGAATGACTTTGAATAGGATTAATTATTCTGTATCACTTAAAAGGCCTAATTGGCCTAGTTCTAGTATCCTGAGCCCAATTCCAGAATGCTGAGCTACATAAACTATTATGAGAGGGGGCTGTTTGAGAAGGAAACAACCACCTTCTGGGTGGTGAGCAAGGATCAGGCTGTATACACCTGAGGGAAGTTCAGTCTAGCAGGCCTAACATAGTACACATGTATATTACATATTATATTATATTATATACATAAATTATATACATATAAGTTATTGCAGTAAGTAATAGGTGTTAACTCTCACATATGGGGCTCATAGCTCATAGGGAAAGGAGATCCACTGTAAAGTAACAAGAGCAGTGTATTTTATGTAGGCAGACATGGCAAGAAGGAATCCAAGAGCAGTAACTATTTAAACTATTGTTGATCAACAGGAAGTTGGCATATGGAAGAATGTCTGTAGGTAGTAGGGCTTCATTTCTCTTGAGAGAGACAATGGCAAGAGTTTAGCAGAGCAAATCTTAGAGGGATTTTGTGTATAAATAATCAAAATAAGGATCCAGTTACCCAAATTACAAGAAAGGGGAGGACAAGGTCTTAAAGCCTGCCCAGTCATTGCTCTGGAGGTCAATGTCCCAGTAATAGCAATTTGAATACTGTAACACTTTTCTATTGTTGTCTAAGAAATTACCACAAACGTAGTGGCTTAGCACAGCACACATTTATTAGTTCACAGTTTCTTTTCCACAGGTCAGAAGACTGGGAATCAGTTAGTAGGCTCTTCTGCTCAGGGTCTCACTAGGCTGAAATCAAAGTGTTGGGCAGGGCTGGGACCTCACCTGAGGTTTGGAGTCCTCTGTGTTGAACCTCATTTAGATGGCTGGCAGAATTCACAGTCTTAAGAGGGTAGGAATGAGGTCCTTGTTTTCTTGTTGGCTGTCAGCTACAGATCATTTTCAGCTCCTACAGGCCACCCTCAGGTCTCAGCCAATGGTGCTTTCACAAGATGGCAGTTTACCTCTTCAAAGCCAGCAGGAGAATCTGCCTCCAGTAGGCTACAGCAGAGTCTTATAAAAGGTAATACGATCCCTGGAGTGACTATCCCATCACCTTTGCCATGTAATGTAGCCTAATCAAGGAAATGACGGTCCTCACAAGACTAGTAACTACAGAGTGGAGTGCTGCTGCAGACAAATTCAAGGTCTCCACAACTGTATCAGCCAGCGAGAAAAACCAGCAGTGGGAAGGTAGCCTTCCCTCACATTCCCTTTCAAATCACAATAAGTGCATCTAATTGGCAGAACTTAATTTGCACGCATAACTCACTAGAAATGTAATTTGTGGCATTCTAACCCCTTCAGAATGAAAATGCTCCCCAAAAGGTTAGAATGGAGAACAAAGCCAGATGTGTAGAAGGGAAGTGTTCTGCATGCCAGCCATGACATCTACATGAGGGATAAAGGGTTGCTGCAGTGACAGGATGACCAGGCATGGTCATTGTATTACGGTGCTCCAGAGAAACAGAACCAATAGGATATATAGAATCTATAAGAGATGCTTTGTTATAGGAATTGGCTCACAAGATTATAGAAGCCAAGAAGTACCACATATGCCATTTGTAAGCTGGAGAACTGGAGAAACTGGTGATGTAATTCTTTCTGAGTTTGAAGGCCTGAAAAGCGGGGAGGCCACTGGTGCAAGTCCCAGAGTCCAGAGGCCTGAGAACCTAGAGCTCTGATGTCTGAGGGCAGGAGAAGATGGATGTCCCAGCTCCAGAAGAGGCAGCAAATTCATTCTTTTTCTCCCTTTTTGTTCTTTCCAGGCCCTCGACAGTTGGATGATACATGCCAACAACAGTGAGGGCAATCTTCTTAACTCAGCCTATTGATTCAAATGCTAATTGCTTCAGGAAACACCCTCATAGACACAGCCAGAAGTAATGTTTTACCCACTATCTGGGCAATCCTTAACTCAGTCAAGTTGATACCTAAAATTCACCATCACAGCCAGGATTAATTAGCTGGAACAGCATTAAATGTATGACATGAGTCATACTTTTTTTCTTTTTTAAAGTAGAGAAAGGCACTTTATGTATCTAATTTACACCTATCCTTATTCCAGAAAGGACTGAAAGAGGAGAGAAGAGCTATGTGTTGGTAGAGAAAGAAAGGGGGCATTCTAGTCAGCATTAGTCTATATAAAACTGGGCAATAAAAATATTTGGATTGTTTTGCCTAGGTGAAACATTTAGTATGTAGGTATGGAGGATGATAGAAGGCTGTGACTCATATAATCAAGGGCTCAGGTTTGATATGAGACAATCTACTCAGAAATCCTGACATTTCTGAGCAGCAGAATTAAAATGAGGGATAACTATCAAAACAAAATCTCATGTAAGCACTTTTAAAAATAAGGAATCTAGCCGAGTCACTGACTTCAGGATGAGACAAAATATGAAAGTCTTCTGGCAAAGAATCCAAATTTTATATCCCATTAAAGTTTCAGATGCCAGTTTGAATACAGTGACCTCTTGTGCTAAGGAAAATACAACGTTTTAAGATAATGGTTACAGGCCACAGTCTATAACATCTCAGTTTATGAATCCAGATTTTTCCAAAGGAGCTACGAAAAGACAAGCCCTGCAAAAACACATTCCTAATTTCTTCCTTGTGCATGTTTTCAACTTCCAATATTATAAGCTGCTTCTAAAAGCTCTTTTGTTTTTCATGTCCTTGTCACACCTGCATCAATAACAAACTCCATTCTCAATCTGTCCACGATTCCTTTTTACAAGCAACAGCTAATTAGGAGTATTTGTGGCTTCTAGGCATCAGACAAGATTCTATTTGGTAAAACTTAGTTAGAAATACACGGCCTAAATATATATAAACCTTATTCCAAAATAATATAGGATGTTACAGAATTTTAAGTAATGTTCATAAGTTATTGAGTAACCTTCATATTCATTAACCAATGCTATGTAAGGCACAAATAAATTATAGGCTCAAATCCTAATCTCTATGGAAGTATTCTTCAAAGGAAGAGGAGTGGATATTGAAGATGCTTTAGGGATTATTTAAATCTTTTTTTTTTTTTTTTTTTTTTTTGAGACGGAGTCTAGCTCTGTCACCCAGGCTAAAGTGCAGTGGGGCGATTTTGGCTCACTGCAACCACCACCTCCTGGGTTTAAGGATTCTCCTGCTTCAACCTCCCGAGTAGCTGGGATTACAGGCACACGCCACTATGCCTGGCTAATTTTTGTATTTTTAGTAGAGATGGGGTTTCACCATGTTGATCAGGCTGGTCTCGAACTTCTGACTTCATGATCCGCCCGCCTCAGCCACCCAAAGTGCTGGGATTACAGGCATGAGCCACCGCACCCGGCCTGGGATTATTTAAATCTTATTTTTACATTTTTGCAACACATTTTATATATTTTACACATCTATATTGTATGCCCCAATGAAACTGATTCTCAACTAGATGATAGTAGTGGACAAGCAACATTTGTATCTGTCTAAAATCTTTTGAACACCATCTCTATATCTGACACTTCCTCTGTGTGAAGTCTGCCTTACCCACAGAGTTCAGTAAAACCACACCTCCCGGCCTCCACTGGAGTGCAAGCATGTGACTTCAGTGTTCATCACACGGATTTATCAGTGTGATATATCCGCACAAGACAGTCATTCAGAAATGGGTTAAACGTGGTGAAAAGGAAGTCACTGGGACACAGGAGTTCTGGGGCCCCTGTGGTGGTGGTTGCACACACAACCACACACTATATAGGTTCCTGCCTATAGAGGTAAAACTAGCTCACATTATAGGCAACAGCTACCTTCTTCTCCAGCCAGTGCTGTAGTGGGGTGTGGTTCTGCTAGCTGTTCCAAAGATTCTTATTTAGTATCACCATTCCTACTTAAATCAGCTCAGCAGTTCTTGGAAATGTGGTTGGAGGACCCTCAGCTCTACCAAACTCTTCCAGTGGATCTGTGAGATCTTCCCTTTTCCAAGTACATAACTATGTGAAGCCAGCTTTTCTTCATCATACCTCAGTCAAAATACCACAGCAGATCGAATGCAGAAGACGCCATGAGAACACAGCTGCCTTCTATTAAGTTAGACCTTGGAGAGAATAAAACAATGCCACTCTTTGCAATTTCTTTTTTTTGTTTTGGAGAAGTCATGATTCAAAACATTTCATTTTATGTTAACATGTAATAGGTTTGCTACCGGCTTATTTTTAATGAGTTAAGTATGTTAAATATTACTTAGCTTTAATTCCTAATACAGTAAGTGTGGATAGATATCGTACATAAAACAATGTTCTTTGGGGTCCTAAACAATTTAGGGACTTCAAAAGCTTCTAAGAGTAAAGGGTCCCAAAACCAAAAAGTTTAATCACCACCAGAATAGATTATGTTGTCTTCATCTAAAAACCTTGCATAGAAACAGCTACATTTTTCTTTAATTTGCCACCTAGACTTGGCTGATTATAAGACAGAAGTTGCTTTAGAGACAATAGATATTTCCTCCATAAAGAGAAGAAGGGGGAGAGGGAGAAGCAGAAAGCAATATATGTTACTTTAGAACCAATGGTCAATAGGAGTATCGTGGAGAGGTATCTGTTTCTACAAATAAAAGATATTTTATTTTTCCTTTATTTTTATTTTTTTCAGACAGAGTCTCACTGTGTTGCCCACGCTGGAGTGCAGTGGCTCCACCTCAGCTCACTGCAACCTCTGCCTCCTGGGTTCAAGCAATTCTCCTGCTTCAGCCTCCCAAGTAGTTGGGGTTACAGGTGCCTGCCAGCATGCCTGGCTACTTTTTTTGTAGTTTTAGTAGAACAGGGTTTCACCATATTAGCCAGGCTGGTCTCAAACTCCTGACTTCAAGGGATCCACCCACCTCGGCCTCCCAAAATGCTGGGATTACAGTTATGAGCCACGACATCCGGCCTGCAAATGAAAGATCTTAAAGAAGACAGAACAAAGTGCCCACAGGACAATGAATTAATATTGAATACTTGTTAATCATAAATATTTCTTAATTTCACACATGCCCTCATACTCATTGTTAGTTCGATAATCTTTTGTAATTCATTTATAGCAACCAGTCTTCGGGAAGTTGACAGCAGCTTAGTTCCAGAGGTTGTGGCCACCAAAAATGCTCTTCTTGGACCAGGAAGGGCTTAAAAATTTTTATATAACCAGGAATCTTAGTTTTATCACTCTGCTCACTCCATATCTTCTTGATCAATGTCCATGGAGGCTTATATATGGCAAAGTCAGAACACATTTGATTATAAAATGAATATTTAATTAATAAATATCCCACAGAGCCTGTTTAGATTTTAAAAGCTGAAAATCCAGGTCTCTGAAGAGTCATCTAGTACCAAAAGTTCAGAAAGCGATAGTCTCATTAAACTTAGGAAGTTCCCTTTGGTTTGTTTGGTGTGAAGTATAGTCACCTGCCATCCTTTATAAAGTTTTCAGTCAGTTGTCTTCTGGAACTGTTTGCATGCACACATCAAAACACATCAGACTTTATGCTAAGATGGCAGGGGATCTGTTTCATTAATCACCAAATAGAAAGAGCCTAGCAGTGGCCTGATGCGGTGCCTCATGCCTGTAATCCCAGCATTTTGGGAGGCTGAAGCAGGCAGATCACTGGAGGTCAGACGTTTGAGATCAGCCTGGCCAACATGGTGAAACCCTGTCTCTACTAAAAATACAAAAAAAAAAAAAAAAAAAAAAAAAAAAAAAAAAAAAAATTAGCCAGGCGTGGTGGCAGGTGCCTGTAATCTCAACTATTTGGGAGGCTGAGGCAGGAGAATCTTTTGAAACCAGAGGCAGAGGTTGCAGTGAGCCGAGATCACACTACTGCACTTCAGCCTGGGCGACAGAGCGAGGCTCACTCTCAAAAAACAAACAAACAAACAAACAAAAAACACCAAAACAGAGCCTTGCAGAATATCCAGCACGTAGTAGGCAATCACCACTGATTAAATAAATGAATCAATTCAGTGAATGAATGAACTCATTAGGCACTCATTTTACTTTCCCTTCTAATTGATCAATCAGCACTCATTAATATCTCACTGCCATTCTTATCTTTTATTTAGAAAAATTACTGTCCTGTTCTGAAATTATCAAATTACTAATATACTATCATTAACAATTGCTATGACAAAGTTTTCTCACTGCAAACTATCCAATGAACATTTGTTATTTACTAGCAGAATGTGGCTTTATGCTTGCTCTTACAAGTTTAATAATAGTAATATATATATTTTGACACATTGTAGATCTCAGCAACTGGGACCTAGTAGACATAATTCAATCTAACCAAACACTCATTATGTACAACACTCCATGGCATGAGCCTTGTACAACACTCCATGGCATGAGCCTTGTACATAAAAATCAACATATAAATTCCCAGAAATCCCTCAAGCGATATAAAAGTGTTTAAACTATGATTATACTAAAAAAAAAAACAAGCATTGTATGACATTTTCTGAAAAACTGTAGGTTGTTTTTAAAAAGTTATCCATGTTAATCTAGGTTCTCTACAAAACAGATGGCAATATGGCATTAAGTCTGAAAGAGATTTATTAGAGGAGATATCTGTGAATTATGAAGGAGGGGAGTAGGTAGGGTTTGACACCTGTGAAGGAGAGAGTGAAGGAAAGGAGAATGGGGTAGGAAGAATCTCAGACAGTAGCATGTTTCTAAGAAAATTCTGGGCAATCTAATGGGAAATCCTTGAGCCAATGTTGCCCATCAGGGGACTGGGTCAGTGTTAATAGTCCTGCCATTCTCACTCATTGCCTGGGAACAGCAGGAATACAGTGGTAGATCCCATGGGGTAGCAGCTAGGGTTCTGTCAACTCTGCTTCTCACAGGAGGAGATCTGGGTGATGCATTTCCATGGCTACCGCATCATCTTTTGTAGGTACCAAATTGATAGTCTTCAAGTTTTTCATGAATGTTTGATAGACATACAGACCACAAGTGTTTTCATGTCGCCAAATTTTACCTATATATTTGATACTGTAATGAAACATGTTACTATTAACAGAGGTTAAGAGTTATCTTAATACAACACTTTGGTTGTTATATATTTCAGATTAGCTTTTGAAGTATATAAGTTGTCTTTTTTCTATTGCACATCATGTTAGTTAGTGTAGAACACAAGCAAAACTATACAACGAAAATTTAACATACTATTTTTCTTTTTTTTTTTGAGATGGAGTCTTGCTCTGTCGCCCAGGTTGGAGTGCAGTGGCGTGATCTCAGCTCACTGCAACCTCCGCCTCTCGGGTTCAAGCGATTCTCCTGCATCAGCCTCCTGAGTATGTGGGATTACGGGCATGTGCCACCACGCCCGGCTACTTGTCTCAAACTCCTGACCTCAGGTGATCCACCTGCCTCAGCCTCCCAAAGTGCTGGGATTACAGGCATGAGCCACCAAGTCCAGCCTCACATACTATTTTTTGAATGTTAACTTAGTAAAAAACTTTACTAACTTGGGCAGTTGGAGGTTGACTGAATTATAGAATATTTCTAAAGAAATGTAGTTATTATTTTGTAGCACACATAGTAATTGCAACTAGAAGAATGAATGTTGACTGAGAGAGAAAACTGATATAAGGACCGAATGACTAGTCCTAATTACACACTAGTTAATTTGTTTCTGGGATAATAATTCTTATTCTCTTAAATGAGTCTCCGTACAATCTTCTCAAGTAATATTGCACTTGTAATTCATATCACACAGTTATCAGCCTACTGGATTCTGTCTTCTATAGGTTTTGCAAAACCTTTCTTCCTAAGTAATTCAAGAGTAGCCTGGGAGCTGAAGGCCCAACCTCTGAGAGTGAGTGAGGCCAGATGACATGCAGCAAAGGATACCTTAGGGGAGCCCAGCAGTTCCTGTCCTTCCATTATTCCAGATCTGTACACTGGACTTGACTTTTCTTGACCCAGTTATCAAAACGCCACAGGGTAGGAGGTTTTGAGTCATCAAAACTGACTGAGCTAGTCCATTTTATCCCGTTTTTCTCATATTTACCCTCTATACCTACTGTCTTAGTCCATTTTCTGTTGCTTATAAAAGAATAGCTGAAACTGGGTAATTTATTAAAAAATGATTTTTTTTTTTTCTGAGATGGAGTTTCACTCTTTTCACCCAGGCTGGAGTGCAATGGTGTGATCTAGGCTCACTGCAACCTCCGCCTCCCGGGTTCAAGTGATTCTCCTGCTTCAGCCTCCCGAGTAGCTGGGATTATAGGTGTGCACCACCACAGCTGGCTAATTTTGTATTTTTCATAGATATGGGGTTTCACCATGTTGTTCAGGCTGATCTTGAACTTCTGGCCTCAGGTGATACACCCGCCTTGGCCTCCCAAAGTGCTGGGATTATGGGCGTGAGCCACTGCACCCGGCTGAAAAATGGTATTTATTTCTTATGGTTCTGGAGGCTGGGAAGTCCAAGTTCAAGGATGACATGTGGGCCAAGTTCATGGGGTCTCGCTGGTGGAGACTAGACTCTCTATAGAGTCCTGAGGCATCACAGGGTATGAAAAGGTGAGGTGGCCAAATGTGCTAGCTCAGGTGTTTCTACTCTTATAAAGCCACTAATGCCTCACCCTTATGACCTCATTACATCCTAATTACCTCCCAGAGATCCTACCTGTCAAATAGCATAGTTGGATTTCCCATCTCATTAATACTGTTACAATGGGGATAAAGTTTAACATGAGTTTTGGAGGAGACAAACATTCAAACCATAGCATTCTGGCACTGGCACTGGCCTTCCAAAACTAATGTCCTTATCACATACAAATACATTTATTCTATCTTCATAGCCCCAAGGTCTTAACTTATTCCAGCAACAACTCAAAAGTCCAAAGTCTTATCTGTGATCCTGTGAAAACAATTTATCTACTTCCAAGATACAACGGTAGGACAGGCATAGGATATACATTTCCATTCCAAAAGCGAAAAATAGGAAAGCAAAATGGAGTAATCGGCCCCTAACAAGTCAGAAACCCAGCAGGGCAGACATTAAATCTTGAAGCTCAGCCAGGCGCAGTGTCTCACACCTGTAATTCCAGCACTTTGGGAGGCTGAGGTGGGAGGATCCCTTGAGGTCAGGAGTTCAAGACCAGCCTGGCCAACATGGTGAAACCCTGTCTCTATTAAAAATACAAAAAAATTAGCCAGGCATGGTGGAAGGTGCCTGTAATTCCAGCTACTCAGGAGGCTGAGGCAGGAGAATCACTTGAACCCAGGAGGCAGAGGTTGCAGTGAGCCAGGATCATGCCACTGCATTCCAGCCAGAGTGACAGAATGAAGAATGAATCTTCATGAATATTCCACACACAAAAAAAAACCCTTGAAGCTGGAAAATAATCTCTTTTGACTCCATGCTGGCATCCTGTGAACACTGAGGTAGGGAGTGGGTCTCCAAAACATTGGGCAATCTCATGCCTATGGCTTTGCTTGCTGTAGTCCACATGGCTACTCTCACAGGTTGGAGTCAGGTGCCTGCAGCTTTTCCAGGCTGGTGTTGCATACTGGTAGCTCTACGGTTCTGAGGTCCCAGGGTGGTCCTGCCCCTGCGGCTCCAGAGTGCACTGCTCTGTTGGGAACTTTCTGCAGCAGCTCTGGTCCCAAATTTCCACTCAGCATTGCCCTAGCAGAGGGGTTCTCTGCAGTGGTTGTGCCCTTGCAGTAAGTCTCTGCGTGGGCCCACAGGCTGTCTGATACATCCTTTGAAATCTAGGTGGAAGCTGCTATGCCTCACAGCTCTTGCTGTGTGCCTGCAGAATGAGCAGCATGTGCAGGTCACCAAGGCTTACTGCTTGTGCCCTCTGGAGTGGGGGCATGAGCAGCATCTGAGACCACTTGCATCACTGGACAGTGCTGCCAAGATTTACAACTTGGACCTTTTGGAGTGGCAGGTCGAGCCACATTGGGGACCACCTGAGCTAGAGCTGCTTGAGCAGCCAGAATGCCCAGGAGTAGAGGTCCAAGGCAGCCCGGGGCAGCAAGCCCTTAGAGAGTGCCCTGGGCCTGTCCCTTTAAACCATTCGGCCATTTTAGGCCTCTGGGCCTGTGATGGGAGGGGCAGCTTCAAAGATTTCTGAAATGCCTTTGGGATCTTTCTCCCATTGTCCTGATGAATCTCTGGCTCCTTTCTAGCCATATTAATCTCTTTAGCAAACAGTGGCTTGGTCATACCCTTGGTTTCCTCTGCTGAAAAAACTCTTTCATTCTCTACCACATGTCTAGGCTTAGAATTTCCCAAATCTTTCTGCTTTGCTTCCCTTTTGATTATTATTTCTGTCTTTAAGTAACTTATTCCTTCTTGCAGTTCAATGTAAGTGGTTAAAAGTAGCCATGCAATAGCCTAAATGCTTTGCTGCTTAGATATTTCTTCCGTCAAATATTCTAATTCATCCTTCTTAAGTTCAGCATTCCTTGGAATTGGTAGCTGGGAGTAGGGTGTTGCTATAAAACACCCAGCCTTGGGCCTGGACACCATCCAGCCAAATTCCTTGCCACTTTCTAAGAAAGGCTTTTACTCCAGTTTCCAACACTTTGATCTTCAGTTCCATCTGAAACCTCATCAGAATGGCCTTTACTGTCCATATTTCTATCAGCATTCTGGTCACGACCACTTAAGTAATCTCTAGGAAGTTCTAAACTTTCCCTAGTCTTCTTGTCTTCTAATCCCTAATCAGAATCTAGGCTTTTTCCACCCTGCTCCTCCAAACTCTTCCAATCTTTGCCCATTATCCAGTTCCCATGCAGCTTCCACATTTTCAGGTAACTTTATACCAACACCTCACTCCCAGTGCCAGTTTTCTTAGCCCATTTTCTGTTGCTATAACTAAATACCTGATACTGGGTAATTTTGAAAGAAAAGAAGTTTATTTCTTATGGTTTTGGAGGCTAGAAAGTCCAAGGTCAAGGGGCACATCTGGCCAGGGCCTTGAAGCTAGTGAAAGCTCTCTGCAGAGTCCTGAGGCAGCGCAGGGCATCACATGGCAAGTTGGCTGAGTGGGCTCAGATGCTAACATGCCAGCTTAAGTCTCTCTTCCTCTTCTCATAAAGCACCAGCTCCACTTCCATGATAACCCATTTGTCCATTAACCCATAAATGAATTAATCTTCATGAGGGCTCTGCCCTCGTAAAGGCCAATCACCTCTTAAAGGTCCCACCTCTCACTACTGAGACATTGGGGATTAAGTTTCAACATAAGTTTTGGAGGCGACAAATTTTCCAACCATAGCACCTCTGTGAATTTTATGTTCCACAAACTAATGTATATACTTCAGTTCACTCATGTAAATAATCACTATTTTCAACTAATGACATTTTAAATGTTGTACTCATATAAAACAACTTCAAGTATTTCAAATTTCATTTTTAAAAATCTTTCCTCCCACTGGCCGGGCGCGGTGGCTCACGCCTGGCCCAGCACTTTGGGAGGCTGAGGTGGGCAGATCACGAGGTCAGGAGATCGAGACCATCCTGGCTAACACGATGAAACCCCATCTCTACAAAAATACAAAAATTAGCTGGGCGTGGTGGCGAGTGCCTGTAGTCCCAGCTACTCGGGAGGCTGAGGCAGGAGAATCGCTTGAACCAGGGAGTCAGAGGTTGCAGTGAGTGGAGATTGTGCCACTGTAGTCCAGCCTGGGGACAGAGCAAAAAAAAAAAAAAAAAAAAAAATCTTTCCTCTCACAACGCCTAGAGACTTGGAAAAATACATTCATAATTTAAAGAGAGTTAACACTTATTGAGAGTATGTACTATACTACACACTGCTCTAAGTGGCTAATATGTTGTGTTGGCTAGTTTTATGTGTCAACTTGAGTAGGCCACAGGGTACCAGTTTAAACACTGTTTCTGGATGTGTCT
The DNA here is from genome assembly GCF_028858775.2 of Pan troglodytes. Classification (NCBI taxonomy): domain Eukaryota; kingdom Metazoa; phylum Chordata; class Mammalia; order Primates; family Hominidae; genus Pan; species Pan troglodytes. The sequence goes on along the minus strand of NC_072403.2, from coordinate 82,547,195 downwards.
GTAGGGGTGTTTCTGAATGAGATTAGCATTTGAACTGGTGAACTTAGTAGACTGTCCTTCCCAATGTATTTGGGCATTATCTAATACACTGAAGGCCTGAATAGGACAAAAGGTAGAGGGAAGAATTCACTCCTGTTTTCTTGCCTCACTGCTTGAGCTAGGACATCTCTTCTCATCTTCTTTGCCCTCAGACTGGATTTATATCATAATTCCCCTGCTTCTCAGGCCTTTGGACTCAGACTGATTCACACCACTGGCTTTTTTGGGTCTTCAGGTGTTCAGCTTGCAGACGGCATTATCATGGGACTTCTCAGCCTATAGAACTACATGAGCCAATTCCACATAATCTCTCTCTCTCCTATTGAAGAGCCCTGACTAATACATGTTATTTATTCATTTAATCTTCTCAACTTCCCTGTGAAGTGAAAGTGAGACAGGAATAATATAGGGTGGTCACAGAAGAGCAGAAAATTCCAGGCAGCAGTTTTACATGATAAGCAAAAAGGAAATTGTTGAAATGGCTGCATAAACTAGGGGCTGATAAGATCCTGAAAAACCAGGGTGTGAGTCAAGTTGGCTAAGACTGACTGGACCCAGCATGGCACTGGATATGACCTAGGTTTCACCTAGGACCTCATTATATGCTCATTAACATACTAAAGCACACACAGACAGTGCCATGACTATTCTGGGAACACCTGTATTTGGTGTAAAAGTCGGTGGCACCACAATTCCAAGAAATCTTCACCTTTTTCCAGGAATCTTCATGAATATTCCACCTCTTGGTTATAGAAACCCATAAAGGTAGAAGCCCTAAACTCCACTGAGTCACTCTCTCTTGAGTATGCCCACACTCCCCTTTCTTGAATGTGTGCTTTTCTTTTCTTTGCTTTTTATTTTTTTTTTGAGACAGGGTCTTGCTCTGTCACCCAGGCTGGAGTGCAGTGGCACAATCTTGGCTCACTACAACCTCTGCCTCCCCGGTTCAAGTGATTCTCCTGCCTCAGCCTCCCAAGTAGCTGGGATTACAGGCCTGCACCACCACGCCCAGCTAGTTTTTGTATTTTCAGTAGAGACGGGGTTTCACCATGTTGGCCAGGCTGGTCTCGAACTCCTGACCTCAAGTGATCGACCTGCCTTGGTCTCTCAAAGTGCTGGGATTACAGGCATCGAATATGTACTTTTTACTTTGCAATAAATCCCAGTACTTTCCCTATTTTCTGACTTGTCTTTGAATTTCTTCTCATGATGGTATCAAGAGCCTGGACATCAGCTGGAGTTAAGGTCCCACCAGTGTTTGGGGACCTCCTGCAGCCCACCAGTATCAAAAGTATTATTATCTCCAACTTACACATAAGGATATTGAAGCACAGAGAAGTTAAATAAGTTATCCAAGGTCACATAGGTAGTAAGAAGTAGAGTCAGAATTTGAACCCAAGTGATTGGGTAATTAATTAAGTCACTAGCTCCAAGTTAAAGATTTTCTGTTATTATTGTGGCCTTCTCAAACTATAATGTATTATTTAACTCACATGTTAAAAGCCACTATCCCCTAGCACACAGCAACACAATCATTTTTTAAAAATTATTTTATTTATGTATGCATTTTATAAGCAACTGATTAATTTAAACTGAAAAATGATGAAGTAAAGGCCTACAGCTCTAAGAATCATTTCTAGGCTGGGCGTGGTGGCTCACACCTGCAATCCCAGCACTTTGGGAGGCTGAGGCAGGTGGATCGACTGAGGTCAGGAGTTCGAGACCAGCCTGGCTAACATGGTGAAACCCTGTCTTTACTAAAAATACAAAAATTAGCCAGGCGCAATGGTGGGTGTCTGTAATCCCAGCTACTCAGGAGGCTGAGGCAGGAGAATTGCTTGAACCTGGTGGGGCGGAGGTTGCAGTGAGCTGGGATAGTGCCACTCCACTCCAGCCTGGGTGAGAGACAGACTCTGTCTCAAAAAAACAAGAATCATTTCTATACTCATTAAATTAATATATGTTAATGAAAAAATATTTCCCCTTTCCTTTTTTTTTTTTTTTTTTGAGACAGAGTTTCGCTCTTGTTGCCCAGGCTGGAGTGCAATGGCACGACCTCAGCTCACCGCAACCTCCACCTCCTGGGTTTAAGCCATTCTCCTGCCTCAGCCTCCAGAGTAGTTGGGATTACAGGTGCATGCCACCATGCCTGGCTAATTTTGTATTTTTAGTAAAGGCGAGATTTCTCCATATTGGTCAGGCTGGTCTCCCTTTCCTAATTTATAGCAGCATATTTTCTTCCAAAGCCATCATATATATATATATTTAAACACATTATAGAAACTACACGACATAAAGGATATAAAGAAAGAAAATAATCAGAAATAAGTTAATTCAGATGTACATATTCAGAAAACAATATTGAAGTTAAAGAATATGCGACTTAAAAATCAATACAGCGTCCTTTTCGTTCCCAATCTCCATATCGGGTAGGTTCTGGGCCCCTGGGTCCACCTTTTTCTTTGGTCACTGGATTAACATCATCTGGAAATTCTAAGGAAAACGAGATATAAATAAAGCAGTTAATGGAGGCAGGAAAGGCCTTATAGTCAATTTAATTTAATTAATTAATTTATTTATTATTTTTTGAGACAGAGTCTCCCTCTGTTGCCCAGGCTGGATTGCAGTGGCGTGATCTGGGCTCACTGCAACCTCTGCCTTCTGGGTTCAGGTGATTTTCCTGCCTCAGCCTCCTGAGTAGCTGGGATTACACGCACATGCCACCATGCCCAACTAATTTTTGTATTTTTAGTAGAGAAGGGGTTTCACCATGTTGGCCAGGCTGGCTCAAACTCTTGACCTCAAGTGTTCTGCCTGCCTCGGCCTCCCAAAGTGCTGGGATTACAGGCGTGAGCCACCGAGACCGGCCTATGGTCAATTTTAAAGACAGCGTTGCTGTTAGGCTAGATCTTACCAACCTGGTTACCATGCAGTCTTTAAATGAACTGTAAATGTGATTCTTTTTCCTGAGTTTGAGAAGAGAATACAGAGTACAAATTCATAAGACTTGAAAGGTCTTGAAATAAGATTACTTTGAAGGAGTCACTTTGACTTAATGCCACAGTTTTCTGACCAGTAAAATGGAGAGAACAATCATACTTCTCTCACTGTGTTGATAATTAAACAAGGTAATACATGTAAAGGGTTTAGCGTGGTGCCAGGTATGTCAATTAATCTTAGCTAGAGAATTACTGTTCCTCATCATAGGGTTTTGGCTTCAGCAACTGGTTGGCTGGTACTGCCATTTATAATCATAATAGTAATTATTATTCTTAGTACTATGTGTTCATAGTAGGAATCCCCATCACAAGCCAGGCTCAATTCTCAGCACTTTATGTATGCTAATCCATTTACTCTTCCTAACAATCCTATGGGACAAGAACAATTATTGTTCCAACTTTATAGATGAAGAAAATGAGCCACAAAGGGTTAAGAAAGTTGCTCCGTATCACATAGCTTCTAAGTGATAAAACTGAGTTCAAATTCAGACATCCTGGCTGCAGTCTTGTTCTCAGCCCATACACTGTACTGCTCTGTATATGGAAAAAACAGGAGAGGAACCAACTATTAGACAGAGCGCTAATTCTTTGTTTTGTTTTGTTTTTTAAGATGGAGACTAGCTCTGTTGCCCTGCTGGAGTAGTGGAGTGGCGTGATCTCAGCTCACTGCAGCCTCAGCCTCCTGGGTTCAAGCAATTCTCCTGCCTCAGCTTCCCAAGTAGCTGGGACTACAGGCGCACACCACTATGTGCCTGGCTAATAATTGTACTTTTAGTAGAGATGGGGTTTCACTATGTTGGCCAGGCTGGTCTCAAACTCCTGACCCCAAATGATCCACCCACCTTGGCCTCCCAAAGTGCTGGGATTACAGGCGTGAGCCACTGCACCTGACCCCTAATTCTTGTGTGTGTGTGTGTGTGTGTGTGTGTGATGGAGTTTCACTCTTATTGCCCAGGCTGGAGTGCAATGGCATGATCTCGGCTCACTGCAACCTCCGCCTCCAGGGTTCAAGTGATTCTCCTGCCTCAGCCTCTCGAGTAGCTGGGATTACAGGTGTGCACCACCATGCCCAGCTAATTTTTTGTATTTTTAGTAGAGATGGGGGTTTTACTTTGTTGACCAGGCTGGTCTTGAACTCCTGACCTCAGGTGATCCACCCGCCTCAGCCTCCCAAAGTGCTGGGGTTACAGGCGTGAGCCACTGTGCCCGGCCGCCTGGCCCCTAATTCTTAAACTGTATCTATTTATTTATTGTGGCCACTCTCCCAACACTTCCCATTCCTTCCCAGATTTACATTATCTTCAGCAATTATCAGTAATTTAGTATATTTTTAAAATTTACTTGGATTATTGTCTGTCTCTCCCACTAAAATGTTAAGCTTCATTATGGTATAATTTTTTTGTGTGTTTTATCCATTGCTGTTTCAGTGTTTGGCTCACAGAGGATACTTAATACGTATCATATGAATGAATGAAGAGATTTATTCTCATTCTCATGGACATCCTGTGGGCAGACAGTTTCATTCATTTATTCCACTATTACTCCGCCAGGCCCTATGCTATGTAAAGGTGGGGTGAGGGACACAGTAGTGACCATGCAATAGAAGGCCCCTTCCCTCATAGGGCTCACAGAGTACTGAAGTAGGCCAAAAAAAAAAAAAAAAAGGCAAACAAATACATACAAGAATAACAAACTCTGGCAAGGCTTGAAAGGGAAAGTGCAAAGTGCCCTATCATCTCAGTTTCTTCTCATAAGCTCATTCTAAGGCAGGTGTTAGGAGGAAACTGAAACCCAGAGAGTAGAAGCCTCTGAGAGCTCCAGTTCAAACCCAGATTTGCTTTATCCAAACCCCATGGTTACTTAGGTCTCTCTTACATTCAATCCCTAGAGAAGTCAGTTATACTCCTGAGACACAGACCAAAAGGCAACTAGACTTTTGCGGGCATGGGTGTCACATTCCCTCAAGGTGGGTATTCTCTGCTGAGGTCGTCATCGTAGCTACTTACAGATGTTAAAACCTGTTCTACTGAGGAAGCACATTGCTTGGACTCTGGGAGAAAGTGTAGGGGCCAAGGAAAAACATCCTCCTTGCCCTCTAAAGGTTTGCCAAAAATCAACTGACAAAAGACAGATTAACAGAAGAAAAGGCATACGGCTTTTATTTTATCCTGCATAGCACGGGGAAACTGCAGGAGAATGATTACCCAAACTATATCTCTTTAGAAAACTAAATGATCTTCACCAAAATCATAAAGCCCCTCTCTAGGCAAAAGAAAAAGGATACAGAATTTACCGTGAAAATTTTTCAAATATTCATTCTTTTATTCTTGTTATATTGTGAATAAACTCTCCCCCATACTCATCATCATTCTGTTTTCAAAATAATTCCATGCTTTACTGCAATGCAAGTTGGCTTTTTCCTACTCTACGAATTCCCTTGAAGGCCTCTCTAACGGAAGTTCTTCTTTCTCACATATCTCTGTGGCTCACTGGATGTCTTAGCTTGAGCTGCCTAACAAAATACCATAGACTAGGTGGAGTAAACAGCAGAAACTTATTTTCTCACAGCTCTGGAGGCTGGTAGGCTGAAATCAGGGTGCTAGCATGGTTGGTTCTCATGAGGGCTTTCTTCCTGGCTTACAGATGGTCGCTTCTTGCTGTGTCCTCGCATGGCAGAGAAAGAGAGACAGCAAGCTCTCTGGTATCTCTTCTTATAAGGGCATTATTCCCACCGTGAGGAGATTCCCATCAGATTTATTAAAGTATTGTCTGCTTATAATAAAATTCACCCATTTTAAGTACGCAGTTCAGTGAGTTTTAACAAATGTTGACAGTCATGTAAATAACACAAAGTGTAAAACAGTTCCATCTCTTAAAGAGTTACCTTACTCTCATGATCTAAACCTAATTATCTCCCAAAGGCCCCATCTCCAAATACCATCACCTGGGGGGTTAGAGCTCCAACAGATGAATTTTGGGGGAACATAATTCAGTCCACAGCACTGGGGAAGAAAGAACAGGTCAAGATGTCCCTGCTCCTCACTGCTATTTCCAGCCTCTCATTCTAATGCCACACCTCTATAGCCTTTCCTTTTTGGAATTCTATACCATTTACTTATCCAGTGCTTTTCTCTAGTCTTATAATAAACTCCAAGATTCTTCTGTCTTCTTGGATGGGATCAATATCTGGTTCATAGTTTCATCTCTCTCTCCCCATCATCCCTAATATCAATATCCACATTAGTAAATCATCACACATCGAGGCCACAGAGGTCACCAATCTCTTTCCTGATGACTTTCATATCTACTTCTGCTGTCCACTGGACTTTATTATTTTTTGAGTATGTTCCTCCTCCAAATCCCACACTCTTTTGAGCACTCTTCTTTCTGACCACACCCTCATATCTTTCCATGTCTCTTCTTCCTCACATTTGTTAACCTAATTTTTGCCCTTATAATAGCCTGCAGTTTTCTGAAACTTTTTATTCTCACCATTACCACCCTGGTTCCTGCTCTCAGTGTCCCATTTTAGAACTAATGCAACAGAATCCCTCTTCCACATTATACTATGTGAAAGGAACCAGACACCAAAGACTACATATTGTAGAGTTTCATTTATATAAAATCCTAGAAAAAGCAAAACTACAGTGATAGAGAACAGATCAATGGTTGCTGGGAGGAGGTGGGGAGAGGATGAACTGCCTTGTACCTCTTTAGGGGACAGAACTATTTTACACTTTGTGTGGTTTCCATGGCTGTAAACATTTGTTAAAACTCACTAGCCAGGCATGGTGGCTCATGCCTGTAACCCCAGCACTTTGGGAGGCCAAGGCGAGCGGATCACGAGGTCAGCGGTTCGAGACCAGCCTGGCTAACATGGTGAAACCCCAACTCTACTAAAAATACAAAAATTAACCGGGCGTGGTGGCAGGTGCCTGTAATCCCAGGGAGGCTGAGGCAGGAGACTCGCTTGAACCCGAGGCAGAGGTTGCAGTGAGCCGAGATCATACCACTGCACGCCAGCCTGGGCAACAGAGCAAGACTCCGTCTCAAACAACAACAACAACAACAACCTCACTCAACTGTATATTTAACATGGGTGAATTTTATCATATGCAGACTATATTTAATAAAGCTAATTAAAACAACCTCTATCCAAATACATTTCCTCACTGCTCACTGCATAAAGCCCTTACACTGTAACCTGGGATTTCAGGCCCTCCCAGATTTGAGCTGAACCTGTGTGTCTAGCTTTATATTCAATTAATCCAAGCCTGTCTAACCCACGGTCCACGGGCTGCATGTGGCCCAGGATGGCTTTGAATGTGGCCCAGCACAAATTCGTAAACTTTCTTAAAACATTGAGTTTTTTTGTGTGATTTTTGTTTTGTTTTTGTTTTTGTTTAGCTCATCAGCTGTTGTTAGTGTATTTTATGTGTGGCCTAAGACAATTCTTCCTCCAATGTGACCCAGGGAAGCCAAGAGATTGGACACCCCTGTATTAATCGAATATATATATAATTTATGCTGAAGCCAAAGAGGCCCATTAGCTGTGTCTTGTAAGTGTTAATGTTCTGCAGCCTCTTTCTCTTTGACCATAGCTTTCTCCAGTTATTTTGAAATGTCTCCTCACCACACCTTATCTACTTATAAAAATTTTACTTTTCCGGCCAGACATGGTGGCTCACACCTGTAACCTCAGCACTTTGGAAGGGCAAGGCAGGTGGATCACCTGAGGTCAGGAGTTCGAGACCAGCCTGACCAACATGGTGAAACCCCGTTTCTACTAAAAATACAAAAATTAGCCAGGTTGGTGCCAGACGCCTGTAATCCCAGCTACTCAGGAGGCTGAGGCAGGAGAATCGCTTGAACCCGGGAGGCGGAGGTTGCGGTGAGCTGAAATTGCGCCATTGTCCTCCAGCCTGGGTGACAGAGCGAGACTCCAACTCAAAAAAACAAAAAATTATTTTTCCTTAGACCCCAGCTCAAACATAACGTTATCTCTTTTGTCGACTTTCCTCTGATCTTTTTGTGTATCTCTCATGCTAGTTACCACATGATGTCCTGTTCATCGTTATTTACATTATCTCATCTTCCTTTCTTATTCATCTTTATGTCAAGCAGGGTGCCTAGCTACAAACATTTTCCTTTATGATCTTAATAATGAAACCTACTCTTTTCAAGGAGACAACCTACACAGTTTTCTTAGAATAAAGTACATACTAGAGGCAGGGAGACAAGACTAGAAGGAAGGAAACGAGGAAGCAGAGAGGCTTGTTAGGTGACCAGTGGAGCTAGAGACAGCTTGAATTTGGGCCCTACTGGTAGGATGAGTAAGAGGGAATAAATTTGAGAGATGTTAAAAGGGTAGAAGCAACAGGACTTGGTTAGTGATCAGTCACAGGAGACAGGAAGAGGCAGGAGTGAAAGATTATCCCCAGATTTCGGGCTTGGGTGACTTGGTAGATGGGGTGGACTGGAAATCCAGAAGGAAGAGGAGGATATGAGATCAGGCAGGTGGGAGGGCCGAAGGTGAGTTGGAACAATGGGTACACGATGACTTTAGTTTTAGAAATATTAATTTTGAGACTTCTGGAATGTGCAAAGAAAGATATTCAGGAGGCAAATGGAGACAGGAGAGTGATGCTCAGGAATGAGGTCTGATTAGAGGTATAAATGTATGAATCACCAACACATAGGTGATATTTAAAATCATTTTAAGCCGGGCGTGGTGGCTCATGCCTGTAATCTCAGCATTTTGGGAGGCTGAGGTGGGAAGATCGTTTGAGCCCAGGAGTTCAAGACCAGCCTGGGCAACATACTGAGCTCTATCTCTTAAAGAAACAAATAGAAAAATTAGCCAGGTGTGGTGGTGCATGCCTGTAGCCCCAGTTACAGGAGAGGCTGAGTAGGGAACCCCAGGAGGTTGAGGGTGCAGTGAGCTGTGATGGCGCCACTGCACTTCAGCCTGGGTGACAGAGTGAGACTCTGCCTCAATCAATCAAATAAATCAAATCATTTTAGGGAAATATGAAATCTCCCTTGGAATACTTAGGGGGCTAAGAACAGAGGCCTGGCAAATATCCACATTTAGGTGTTGGGCGGAGGCAGAGGAGCTCAAAAAGGAGCCCAGGAAGAAACTGGTGAAGAAATAGGGTGAGAAACTAAAGAAAGCATGCCAGGAATGGTGGCTCATACTTGTAATCCCAGCACTTTGGGAGGCCGAGGCAGAAGGACTGCTTGAGCCCAGGAGTTGAGGCCAGCCTGGGTAACATGGCAAGACCTCATCTCTACAAAAAAATTTTTTAAATTAGGTGAGCATGGTGGTATATGCCTGTGGTCTCACTCACTCAGGAGACTGAGGCAGGAGGACAGTTTGAGCTGGGAAGGTTAAGGCTGCAGTGAGCCATGTGTTCATGCCACTGCACTTTAGCCTGGGCAACAGAGCAAGACCCTGTCTCAACAAAACAAAACAAAACAACACACACACACATACATACACACACAAAAATGAAACTAACGAAAGCATAATGGAAATCAAGGCAGGAGATTTCCAGAAGCAATAGTTAACACTGTCAAAGGTTGTGGATTGTTCAAATAAAACAAGGATTGAAGAGTACCTGCTGTATTTGGTGATGTTTGTCAGAAATTTCTAAGGGATGCTAGGTTCAACATAAACTTGAGTGATACAAGACTTACGTTGAATGCCTACCATTATGTCAAATAGATGATTAGCTTTTGAAATGTGCAGGTTTTTGCTTTCTTTTTTTTTTACTGTGGTAAAATATATATAACATAATATTTCTCATTTAACCATTTGTAAGTGTACAATTTGGTAGTATTAAATACATTCACTGCCAGACACAGTGGCTCACGCCTGTAATCCCAGCACTTTGGGAGGCCGAGGGGGGTTGGTCACTTGAGGTCAGGAGTTCAAGACCAGCCTGGCCAACATGGTGAAACCCCCATCACTACTAAAAATACAACAATGAGCCAGTGTGGTGGTGTGCCTGTAATCCCAGCTACTCGGGAGGCTGAGACAGGAGTATTACATGAACCTGGGAAGCGGAGGTTGCAGTGAGCCGAGAGTGTGCCACTGCACTCCAGCCTAGGTGAAAGAGTGAGACTCCATTTCAAAAACAAAAACAACAACAAAAATATATTCACAAGGTTGTACAACCATCACCACTATCTATACCTAAAACATTTTCATCATCCCCACAATGAACTCTGTACCCACTAAACAATGACTTCTCCCTTAGTCCCCGGAGTCCCTGATAGCCTCTATTCTACTTTCTGTCTCTATGAATTTGCCTATTCTAGGTACCTTATATAAGTGGAATCATATATTTGCCCTTCTGGGTCCAGCTTATTTCACTAAACATAATGTTTTCAAGGTCCATCCATGTTGTAGCATATATTAAAATTTAATTGCTTTTTATGACTGAATAGTTTTCCACCGGATGTATATGCCACATTTTGTTTAATGATTCATTTGTTTGTGAACATTGGGTTGTTTCCACCTTTTGGCTACTGTTAATAATACTATGAACATAGTTACAGAGATATCTGTTCAAGTCCCTGCTTTCAATTCCTTTAGATACACACCTAAGAGTGGAACTGCTGGGTCAAACGGTAGTTCTATGTTTGATTTTTTGAGGAACGGCCATACTGTTTTCCACAGTGGCTGCAACATTTTACATTCCCAGCAGAAATGCCTGAGGGTTTCAATTTCTCCACATCCTTCCCAACACTTGTTATTTTCCATTTTTTTCTATTATAGCCATCCTAGTGGGTATGAAGTAGTATCTCATAGTTTTGATTTGCATTTCCCTAATGATAATGATGCTGATGCTGAGCATCTTTTCATGTGTTTGTTGGCCATTTGTACATTTGTATACCTTCTCTGGAGAAATGTCTACTCAAATACTTTGCTATTTTTTATTTTTATTTTTTGTAGATTACTGGAGTTCTACACACACACACACATACATATAATATACACATATATTTGTTATTTATTTATCATACCTCATTATTCATATAGCAAAATATATAAGTTAAGACTCAAGTGCTTTGTTATTTTTGACTTTTCGTTGAGTTATTGGAGTTCTTTATATATAATATGTGTACATTACATATATAAAGTGGTTATATTTATTATACCTCATTATTCACATAAGATCTTTTATACAAATAACATAACCTTCTTTGATACAAATAACATCATTTATTTGTATCAAAGAAGGTCTCAACTTATATATTTTGTTATGTGAATAATGAGGTATAATAAATAAAACAAACACAATCAAATACCTGTCAGAATCTTGAAAATCTTTTTTATTAAGAAATCTACATGTATCGATGGTCAATATGGTGATTTTACTCATTGTTGAAATATGCTTTATTACTACAGAATTTAAGCAATAACAAATGTCTTTCCTTTCACTCATTTTCTCAATAACTAAAACACTTCCCTTGATACTTCAAAAACTGAGAGGTGCTTTATTATACTTACTTTCCAGTGGTTCTTTCTCTAAATGGGAATCCTCTGGTGCATCAAAACGACCTTCTGGTAACTTCGGCTTCTTAAGGGACTGTTTGACAAGTTCAGACTTTCCTCCTTGAGAAGAACTTGTTTTCCTCAGAGAATGACACAGAAGGGGTGATCCTAGAAGAGTGGAGATAATAGAAAAATAGGAGCTGTTCATTTATTCTACTTTAAACATTTATAAAATTTTATTTGTTTTTAGTTTATACATTCACATTTCTCAAAGTTCAAAAAGTACAAAAGGACGCAGAGTGAAAATTCTTCCTTCCTCTCCAGCCATTTCCCTTCCTGGAAGACCACCAGTTTGAAAAGAAGGGCTATGAAATAAATTAGTTAATTGTTATCAATATTGCAGAAACTTATATTAAAACATTAATTCCTATCTGAAGCAATGCCAAAAAACCAGGAGTTCAAATATTAAGAGTAACTTAGTAGTACAAACTTTTCAATGACAATATTTAGTATTCAAATCTCTAAAAGTCAGAAGTGGCTACATTTAAATCCTAATCAAGGGCCTCTTTCCTGTCAACTAAAACTTTAAGAATACATCAAGTTGGGCATGGTGGCATGCACCCGTAGTCTCAGTTATGCAGGAGGCTGAAGAGGGAGGATTCCTTGAGCCCAGGAGCTCAATTCTAGTCTGGGTAACATAGTGAGACCATGTCTCTAAAAAAAAATTGTTTTATGGGGAAAGAAGTCCCTATTTGATAAATGGTGCTGGGATAGTTGGCAGCTATGTGCAGAACAATGAAACTGGACCCCTATTTGTCACCACATACAAAAATTAACTCGAGATGGATTAAAGATTTAAATGTAAGACCTCAAACTGTAAGAATCCTAGAAGAAAACCTCGGAAACACTCTTCTGGACATTGGTCTTGGGAAATAATTTATGACTAAGTCCTCAAAAGCAACTGCAACAACAACAACAACAAATTGACAAATGGGACTTAATTAAACTAAAAAGCTTTTGTAGAGCAAAAGAAACTCTCAACAGAGTAAACATACAACCTACAGAATGGGAGAAAATATTTGCAAACTACACATCTGAGAAAAGTCTCATATCCAGAATCTATAAGGAACTTAAACAACTCAACAAGCAAACAACAACCGCACTAAAAAATGGACAACAGACATGAAGAGACACTTCTCAAAAGAAGACATATAAGCGGCCAACAAACATATTAAAAAATGCTCCACATCACGAATTGGTAGATAAATGCAAATTAAAATCATAATGAGAGACCATGTCACATCAGTCAGAATGGCTATTATTAAAAAGTTAAAAAACAACAGATGCTGGTGAGGCTGTAGAGAAGAGGGAATGCGTATACACTGCTAGTGGGAATGTATCTTAGTTCAGCCACTGTGGAAAACAGTTTGGAGATTTCTCAAAGTACTTAAAACAGAACTATCATTTGACCCAGCAATCCTGTTACTGGTATATACCCAAAAGAAAACTACTCATTTTTCACACCAGAAAGACACATGCGCTTGCATGTTCACTGCAGCACTATTCACAATAGCAAAGACATGGAATCAACCTAGGTGCTCATCAATGGTGGACTGGATAAAGAAAATGTGGTACATATATACCATGGAATACTATGCAACCATAAAAATAATGAAATCATGTCCTTTGCTGCAACATGGATGCAGCTGGAGGCCATTATTCTAAGTGAACTAATGCAGGAACAGAAAACCAAATATTGCATATTCTCACATATAATTTTCTAATTCTATAGAGTGAAACACTGGATACTCAAGAATATAAAGAAGGCAACAATACAAACTGGGTACGACTGTCAGGGAGGGAAGAAGGGGATGCAAGGGTTGAAAAACTAACTTTTAGGTACTATGCTCATTACCTGGGTGATGGGATTATTCGTATCCCAAATCTCAGCATCACACATATACCCAGGTAACAAACCTGCACGTGTACTCCCTGAATCTAAAATAAAACTTCGGATTTTAAAATGTACTGGGTGTCTGCAATGCGTAAATGAGATCATTTTCTCTCTAGTTTCTAAAGAGAGTTGAACTTTCTGTGCTATGAAAGTTATCCAAACCCTCATTGAGATAATATTCAGCAAGGGCAAAACCACAGGGAAAAAAGTGATCTTAGTGTTACGGGTTTCCAGCTTCCTAAAGAAATTGCTTTAGAAGCAGATCAATTTGAGTACAAGTTCTAGCTACACCTCTGTGGCAAACAGAATAATGGCCTCAAAGATAATCAGAATCCAACACCCAGAATCTGTGAATAGGTTTGGTTACACGGTGAAGAATTTTGGTAGCAGACAGAATTAAGGTGGCTAATCAGATGACCTTAAAATAGGGAGATTATCCAGGATTATGGGGTGGGTCAGTGTAACCACAAGGGTCCTTTGAAAGGGAAGACAGGGTTGGAAGACAGACCAGACCCGATGTTGCTGGCTTTGAAGATGGAGGAAGGGGGCAAGCCAAGGAATGTGGGCAGCCTCTAGAAGCTAAAAGAGAGAAGGAAATGTATGTGGCCTCCAGAAGGAACACAGCCCTGCTAACTCCCAGGTTCTAGCTCAGTGAGACCCCTTCCAGACTCCTGACCTCCAAAACTGTAAAATGTGTTAAGCCACTAAATTTGTGTAATATGTTACAGCAGCAATTGGAAACAAATGCAACCACTTACTAGGTGTTGGATGTTGGTCAAGTTACCCTTTTTGTTTCCTTCCCTCTAAACAGAAAAATTACAGTACCTGTCACATGAGATTGCTGAATAAACGGGACAATTTATGCCTTTAGTATAGTGATAAACAGTATTTATTGTTATTTTGATGGAATTATCTGTAAGCTTTTGACAGCATTACATATTAGAATGTTTTTTCATTACACATATTTTTCTCATATTCTAGTCATCACTACATAACCCTACCTTGTTTAAAGAAATAGACACAAACACATATGCATACAAGTGGTTAAGATAAATATGTGTATATCTGTGTATGTGTACACATTGAGCAAGTGCATCAATAACTTGAGCCTAACTCTGGGATGTATAAGTTAATTTGTGTAAGGGTTTCTGGTGAAGAACAGAAAACTGTGTCTTGGGGAAAGCGAGGAGGAGCAAAGTGTAAGTTGGAGAAACTGGTCCCTAATATGACCTTGCAGACTTCTGAAGGACTTTATCTGTAGAAAGAGGGTTTACAAGGAAAAGTTGAAAGACCAGTTTTCTCAAGGGACTCTGAGGCCATTGGAAACATAAACAGAACTATTTTTGTAGTCAGGTAACAGTGTGACAGAACACGGGGGAAGATAATGCCCCTCATTTCTGTACAGTACAAGGTAAGATGGGACACTGTGCTCCTTGGCACCTGCAGGCTTTACAGCTTTCGACACAAGTGTGTGCACATCAGCCTGCCAGGGGTGTTGGTAGTGAAGCACATACAAGTAGCTTCAAAGGCAGACCAAAAGAAACAAGGGCGTGTCAGATGAGGAGCTAAGCCCAAGGACCACTCCTGTTAATTCTGCCTATTAAATAGTAGGTGTTGAGCAATAGTAACTGTATTCATGTTAGGATTACATTTTGGCTATCAGCAGACTTTTGACTACCTCGACTACACGGGAAATAGCTGACAAACTTAAAACAAAAGCCTCTTTTAACAACATCATGAAATAACAACCATAAAGCCCATCTCTTCTACTTCAAGGGGTGGTTTGACTTTATCCAAACCTATTTAGAATTGTGTTTACATGGACATAATAGACAAGAAGAAAACCTTCTAAAAGAAGAAATAATAAAAGCAAAAGAATGACTCTCTCTCTCTCTCTCTCTCTCTCACACACACACACACACACACACACACACACATATACAAAAACAACACACAACTCAAAACTTTTGTCTCTGGTAATTTGATAAATCAGAAATGCCAAAACTCTACAGCCATAAAATACCTAAAAAGGTAAAACAAAATCAAACATCTTCTAAATCAGAGATAGAACCTTTACGAAAGTAAATAATGATAAACTGAAAAGACAGTCCAGTGAGGTAAACACAAAGTGAAATGGCTACACTTATTGTGTCTTTCTTTTCTTTTTTGAACAGAGACAAAAAAAAATTAGCCACCACACCCAGCTAAGTTTTTGTATTTTCAGTAGACACGGGGTTTCACCATGTTGACCAGGCTGGTCTTTTTTTTTTTTTTTTTTTTTTTTTTTTTCAGACAGAGTCTCACTCTGTCCCCCAGGCTGGAGTGCAGTGGCACGATCTCAGCTCATCGCAACCTCCACTTCCAGGGTTCAAGTGATTCTTGTGCCTCAGCCTCCCGAGTAGATGGGATTACAGGCACCCACCAATACGCCGAGCTAATTTTTGTATTTTTAATAGAGATAGGGTTTCGCCATGTTGGCCAGGCTTGTATCGAACTCCTGACCTCAAGTGATCTGCCTGCTTTGGTCTCCCAAAGTATTGCGATTACAGGCATAAGCCTTCTTGTGTCTTTCTTGCCTAGATCTTAGGATACAGAGCTTTCAGGACAGCAGGGAGATGACAGTCTCTTAAATTCAAGCTAAATAGAAAGCGCAGGAGAAGCCAGGACTCAGGGAGGCTCACATACTGAGAAAAGAAAGTGAACTGGAAGATTTTTGTTGTTTTTTGAAACAGGGTCTTGCTCTGTTGCCCAGTCTTGAGTGTAGCGGCAGAATCATGGCTCACAGTAGCCTTGATCTCCTGGACTCAAACCATCTTCCTGCCTCAGCCTCCTCAGCAGCTGGGACTACAGCCACACAACACCATGCCCAGCTAATTTTATTTTTTGTAGAGATGGGGGTCTCACTATGTTGCCCAGGCTGGTCTTAAACTCCTGAACTCAAGTGATCCTCTTGCCTCCCAAAGTGCTGGGATTATGGGTGTGAGCCACCACACCCAGCTGAAAGATTTAAAACATAGATAGAAACCACCTGGGGGATTTTGTTAAAATGCAGATTCTGAGTAGTTCTAGGTGGGACTTGTGATTCTTACATTTTTAACAAGTTCCCAGGTGATGCTTATGATGCTGTTCCAAATAGCAAGGAACTAGAAGAAAGACAGTTAAGGAAGAAAAAGTATCTACTTTAACCTTGGTTCTGAGTGAAGATGTGAAAAAAAGAAGCCCCTCTGAGATTCTGAAGCCACTGACTGACCCACACCTGTGTTTAGGCCTAACTACACACTAGCTGCATCTTCCAAAAATCCCTAAGCATCTTTTTTTTTTTCTTCTTCTTTTTTTGAGATGGAGCCTTGCTCTGTCACCCAGGCTGGAGTGCGGTGGTGTGATCTCAGCTCACTGCAACCTCCACCTCCCGGGATCAAGCGATTCTCCTGCCTCAGCCTCCCAATAGCTGGGATTACAGGCATGCACCACCATGCCCAGTTAATTTTTGTATTTTTAGTAGAGATGGGGTTTCACCATGTAGGCCAGGCTGGTCTCGAACACCTGACCTCAGGTGACCCACCCACCTTGGCCTCCCAAAGTGCTGGGATTACAGGCATGAGCCACCGTGCCCAGCCAGCCTAATCATTTTTCATCATCTCTTTTTGCTTAATTACTTTTGGCTTTGCAAAAGTTTTTTTTAGGCTGGGCACAGTGGCTCACACCTGTAATTCCAGCACTTTGGGAGGCCAAATTAGGAAGATTACTAGAGGTCAGGAGTTCCAGACCAGCCTAGCCAATAAGGTGGAACCCCATCTCTACCAAAAATACAAAAAATTAGCTGGGCGTGGTGGTGGGCACCTGTAATCCCAGCTACTTGGGAGGCTGAGGCAAGACAATCGCTTGAACCAGGGCAGCAGAGGTTGCAGTGAGTGAGATCACGCCACTACACTCCAGCCAGGGCAAGAGAGCAAGACTCTGTATAAAAAAAAAAAAAGAAAAGAAAAGAAAAAGAAAAATTAGGCCAAAAAAAAAAAAGAAAGAAAGAAAGAAAAACACAGAAATTCAGAAATAACAAAACCTAAAAGTCAATAAAAAGGCCAAATAGCTGGCCAGGCATTGTGGCTCACACCTGTAATCTTAGCAATTTGGGAGGCTGAGGCAGGTGGATCACCTGAGGTCAGGGGTTCAAGACCAGCCTGGCCAATCTGGTGAAACTGCGTCTCTACTTGAAATACAAAAATTAGCTGAGTGTGGTGGAGGGTGTCTGTAATCCCAGCTACTCAGGAGGCTGAGGCAGGAGAATCACTTGAACCCAGGAGGCAGAGTTTGCAGTGAGCCAAGACTGTGCCACTGCACTCCAGCCTGGGCCACAGAGTGAGATTCCGTCTCAAAAAAAAAAAAAAAAAAAAAAAGAAAAGGCCAAATAGCAGAATAAATACAATTGAAAAGAGAATTTATAATCTGGAATAAAGTTTCAAAGACATTATACAGAAAAACGCATAGAGACAAATGAATAAAAATAATGAAAGATTAGCTGGGCATGACTGCATGACGGTGGTGCCTATAGTCTTAGCTACTCGGCAGAAGGCTGAGGCAGGAGTATGGCTTGTGTCCTGGAGATCAAGGGTGTAATGAGCTGTGACTGCACTACTGCTCTCTATCCTGGTGACAGGACAAGACTCTGTCTCTCATAAAAAAGAAAAAAGTGTTCCCAGAAGTAAAGTGGGAGATAAGAATAGACAGAAAATGCTTTCACATACTGACTATACAAAAGTCTTTATGTTTATCAAAATCAAAATCTTTATAGGTTTTATCAAAATCAAAATCCCACCCAAAATACACATACCTGTGCATGCATGTGCACACACAGACCCACGAGTCTGAACAGAGGAATGTAATTTTATCAGTAATTATAAGGGTAAAGAGACTATTAGTCTGCAAAACAACAAAAACCCCCATACAAACAAACCGGAAACAAGCCATATGCTGTTTATGTGAGATGCACCATTTGCATGTTTAAAAAAAAACCACGGAAAATGGAAAAATAAGATAATAAGAAAAAAATGAATAAAAACATAATTTACAATGTAAAAATAACTTTCAATATAGTCTTCATTTTTTAATTGATAAATATTATATACATTTATGGTGTACAGCATGTTTTCAAATATGTATATATTGTGAAATAGCTAAATCAAGCTAATATATGCCTTAACTCACATATCTATTATTTGTGATGAGAAAATTAAAAATCTACTTTCAGCAATTTTCAAGTATACAATACAATGATATTAACTATAGTCACCATGTTGTACAATAAATATCCTTTGCATAACTTATAACAAAGAAGATCAACAATAAACAAAGGTTGGTGCTCTGAAAAGACTGAAAGTGTTCCAGCCCGGCCAACATGGTGAAACCTCATCTCTACTAAAAACACAAAAATTAGCCAGACATGGTGGTGCACGCCTGTAATTCCAGCTACGAGGCTGAGGCAGGAGAATCACTAGAACCCGGGAGGTGGAGGTTGCAGTGAGCCAGGATTGCACCACTGCGCTCCAGCCTGGGCGACAGAGCAAGACTTTGTCTCAAAAAAAAAAAAAAAAAAAAAGACAAAAAAAGACTGAAAGTGTTGTAAAACCTTTGGTAAGGCTACTATAAAAAAACAAGAGAGAGCAAAATAGATAATATGAGAAAAAGAGAGTACATAATTATATGGAGAGCAGAAAATTTTAAAAAAATACCAGAAACTTTATGCCTATATATTGAAACAATACAAAATGGAAACCTTTCCAGAAAAAGTTAACTTACCAAAACTGTCTTAAGAGGAAACCTGATAAATATAATAATAACCATTATAGAAGTTAAACAAGTAATTTAAAGTCTTCCCTCGAAGAGAAGAACAGGTCTAGACAGTTTTGCAGGTGAGTTGTAACAAACCCTCAAGGAACAGATAATTCCAATCTTAAACAAAATCTAACAAAGAAGGGAAAAGGGTGAGTAGAATCCCCAGTACATTATATGAGGCTAGAATAACCTTAATATTAAAACCAGGGAAGGCTGGGCGCGGTGGCTCACACCTATAATGCCAGCACTTTGGGAGGCCAAGGCAGGCATATCACGAGGTCAGAAGTTTGAGATCAGCCTGGCCAATATGGTGAAACCCTGTCTCTACTAAAAATACAAAAATTAGCTGGGCGTGGTGGCATGCGCCTGTAATCCCAGCTACTCCGGAGGCTGAGGCAGAAGAATAACTTGAACCCGGAGGCAGGGGTTTCAGTGTATAACAGAAGAAAATTACAGGCCAATTTCTAAACAAAATATAAGCACAACAAATACAACATTATATTTAAAAATATAATCACTATGATCCTTTGGAATATTTTCTAGGAATGCAAGTGATTCACTATCAGAAAAATCTGTAATTTACCACCTCAACAGATTAAAGCAGAAAATGATAAACACCTCAGCAAGACGAAGAACACCTCAGTAAGACGAAGAAAAATCAATTAAGTAAACTTCAAGATTTATTCATCATTAAAAAACACATACAAATACATAAACAAAAACAAAACAAAATCCCAAAACTCTACATAGAAACGGACTTCCTTAACCCAAAAAGGGTATAACTGTAGCTAATACCACATTTTTTTTTTTCATGTTCCATGAAATTTTATTTCACAAAGGCTTGGACTCTGAAGACCCACAGTTACGGATCATTAAATCCTGTAAGTAAATGTAAATCCAAAATAAAGAGTTTTAACAAAAACGTAAGACGTTGATTTTTTGGTTTAAAAGAACAGAGTTATTTGGGAGATAGCTAGAACTCTTCCCTGAGGATTCGTTTATAAAACATGCCTTAGAAGTTATTAGGAGATGGTGACTTAAAAAAAAATGTAGCAATTTTATCTAAATGACTGCAATATCACACCTTAATGATAAAATACAAATGCATTCCCTTTATAATTATAAACAAGATAAGTATGCTTGCTGTCAACACTTCTAGTCAACATGGTGCTGGAAATCTGAGCAAAGAAAGAAAAAAGATATAAGGATTAGACAGGGAGGGTGGGGGGGGGCACGGTGGCTCTCGCCTGTAATCCCAGCACTTTGAGAGGCCGAGGCGGGTGGATCACTTGGCTAACATGGCAAAACCCCATCTCTAAAAAAAATATAAAAATTAGCTGGGCATGGTGGTGCACACCAGTAATCCCAGCTACTCGGGAGGCTGAGGCAGGAGAATCACTTGATCCCAGGAGGTGGAGGTTGCAGTGAGCAGAGATTGCGCCACTGCACTCCAGCCTGGGGGACAGAGCAAGACCCTTTCTCAAAAAAAAGGATTAGACAGGGAGAAACTAGACTGTCACCATTTGCAGATGATATGAATGTCTATGCAGCAAAGTCCCCAAAATCTGCAAAGTAAATTATTTAAATTAATAAGGTAATTTAGATACAAAATCATTAAGCATCATGTTTCTGTACATAAACAACAGTCAGAAAATAGTAAGATTTATTACAAAGTTATGGCTATAGTTATCAAGACAGGTAGTATCAGCACAGGAATAGACAAATAGGTCAATGGGACTGAGAAAAGAGCCAAGAAATAAACGTATGCATATATGTATAAGTAAACTTGATTTATGATGGCTCGCATTATATCAGTAGGGGAAAGGTCCTATAAATACATGAACCTGGGACAAGTGTTTGATATGAAAAAAAGTGAAAACTGGTTTCCTGCCGTACACCATATACAAACATCAATTCCTGGTAGAATAAAGGCTTAAATGTGAAAAGCAAAACTATAAACCTTTGAGAAGAAAATATAAGAGATTATGTCCATGACTTTAGGGTACAGAAGGGTTTCTTAGACAAGAGCACAAGGCAGTAACAATAAACAAAAGGATCAAGACAAAATTTTATAGATAAAATTATAAACATCTGTTTATTAAGATACCTTTTATATTGAAGCTGCATGATTACACATGCAGACCCATTATTCTGTTCTGCCTAGTAGTGACAGAAACAAACCACAAATTGAGGTATTTGACACTTACGTAACTAAAAAAGGTTTAGCATACAAATATATGTAAAGAATATAAATAAGAAGCAATCTGTTAAGAAAAAAGGCCGGGCGCGGCGGCTCACGCCTGTAATCCCAACACTTTGGTAGGCCGAGGCTGATAGATCACCTGAGTTCATGGCAAAACCCTGTCTCTACCAAAAATACAAAAAATTAGCTGGGCGTGGTGGTGGGCGCCTGTAATACCAGCTACTTGGGAGGCTGAGGCAGGAGAATCGTTTGAACTCAGGAGGCAGATGTCGCAGTGAGCTGAGATCTCGCCATTGCACTCCAGCCTGGGCAACAAGAGTGAAACTCCGTCTCGAAAACAAAGAAAGAAAAAAGAAAGAGGTATTTCACAAAAAGTGAATATTTGAAAAGATGTTTTACTTCTTTCATCAGAGAAAAGCAAAATCACAATGAGGTGTCATTTCATTTCCCTGTAGGCAGCCAAAAATTAAAACCTAAGGCAAAATTAAGTTTCGGCAAGTTTGTGGAACAGAACTCCAATACACTGCTGGTAGAAGTGAAAATTGCTATAGAATTAGAAAATGCCGTTACACCTTGGCATTATATTGTAACAATGAAAAGACCTATAACATACTCCAGGAATTCTACTCCTTCCACTAATGCACAAATAAGGTACACAAGAATGTGTAGCACCCAATCCTGGTGTTTCTGGAATTACCCAAATGTCCTTTGAGAAGGGCACTGGAAAATGCATCATATGTTCACACAGTTGAATGAATAACTACAACCTCATACGTCAATGTGAATCAATCACAAAACACAGCGTTATCTGAAAAAAAATCAACAATATGAAAACATTTCTATAAAGATTAAAAACACCATTGCACAGTTGTATCAGGAAGCAGCAAATAGAGACCTCCTTGGCAATGGAGACTATTTCTTAAATTGGAGTGTGAGTTCATAGATGCTGGTTGTGCTTCATAGCTTACATGAGTGCTACACAGCTTACATGTGTGCTACGTGTGTGTGTGTATATATATATATATGGAATAATTCATAATTGTTTAAAACTAGTTAAAGGGGGATGTTGAATGAACCCTACAAAATTTTAACGTTATTACCTTGAGGTTTGGATAATGTGGGACTTTCACTTTCTGTATTATTCATTTCTGGACTATTTAAAACTTATACAATTAAGTAAAATGTTTGTATTTGGGTAAAATGATTGCACAAAGGAAAACAAATTGCATAGAAATCTGGCACCATTTGAGGGCAATAATTACTCTTTTCAACTTACATAACTTCTCCAGGTGTCATATATTAAAATTATGTTTTGCGGACCGGGCGCGGTGGCTCACGCCTGTAATCCCAGCACTTTGGGAGGCTGAGGCGGGCGGATCACAAGGTCAGGAGATCGAGACCATCCTGGCTAACACGGTGAAACCCCGTCTCTACTAAAAATACAAAAAATTAGTCAGGCACGGTGGCGGGCGCCTGTAGTCCCAGCTACTCAGGAGGCTGAGGCAGGAGAATGGCGTGAACCTGGGAGGCAGAGCTTGCAGTGAGCCGAGATTGCGCCACTGCAGTCCAGCCTGAGGGACAGAGCGAGACTCCATCTCAAAATAAATAAACAAATAAATAAATAAATAAAATTATGTTTTGCATAGTCTGGGCTGCTAACTGTATTATCTTGAGAAAAATTTCCAACAACAATGGGTTTAAAAATGTTGGTTTTACTGAAAGCATGAATGTTTTCTGTACTGACAATTTCTGGCTTCATCTAATTTACGTTATACTTATTTGCCTTTGGCTCACTTCTGCACTTTTCCCATTTTTAAGAGATAAACTGTAAACTGCCACAAATCCTTTTCTGCTGGAGCCTGGACCAGGAGCGCGGATTCCTGTAAATAATGATGTAAATAAATAAGTAAATCAATGACTCCCATTCCCAAAGGGCCTTCTTTTCCATTTTTCTCAGGGGCATCAAAGTGCGGTGTGCCCTGCGAGCTCCCACAGGAACAACCCGGAACGTTTGTGGTCCTGTTGGGCCACCGCATCCTCGGTAGGAAGCGGACGTCCCGGGGGCTGAAAGGGCCTTAGCGATTTTCTCGCTCTAGTCCCACCCGAGACCCGGGGCGCTGCAGGGACCTGCCCAGGCCACCGGGTGGGCGGCTGGGCGGGAGAAGCTGGGCAGCCCCTGGCAACACCGAACGGCCGGGACACACGCGGCTTCCTCCGCGGGAGGCGCTTCTCTCTGCGCCTGGGCCTTCACGACCCCTCCCGCGACCGTGGCCCCGAGGCCAGGTGCTTACTTGCAGCTCTCCACGCCGTGGCCGAGACCCAGCTAAGCAACCAGGGAAGCCTCGATGGGGTCATGGCGCCGACTCCGCGAGCCCCCGCGCAGGCGCAAAGCAGTATGGGGAGGAGCAGGGGGCATGATCCGGAGCCTCCCTGCAGAGGGCGGGGCCTCTGTGGCCGGCTTTAGAAAACGAGTTAGAGGCATCCCTGGGCTCTTTGGCCAAGAGAGACCCAGGCTACCTTGAGCCCGGTGTTAAAACGCCAAATCGTGGCTGAAGTTAGAAGAGGGAATAATTCCGTTCCGTTCATGCTTGTCAGTCTGAGCCGAAATGTCCCGTGAAAGATCCCTTTTATACTTTACAAAGATTGAGCGCCTTTTACTCTCTCACTCATGTAAAATGCTTCTTTTACCTAATTCTCCGTTTTCTGTTTTAAATCTTTGTTCAGTCAGCTCCTAGTTCGTCCATTCTGACCGACTAACCAGATGATATGAAAGGCGACATTTTTGAATGAGGTGCAAAGCAAGAAAAGGCTCTCCATCCAGGCCAGGATCCAGTGCAAGGAGCTCTGCCACTTAACCCTTACATCCCACCAGCTCTGATAGCGTTGAGTGGATGTGGCAGACCTGGATGCTTTGTGCAACTCGTGGAAATCTTTACAGAATCATAGTGAAGGCCCCCAGAATTCTGGAATTTTGTCTTTTCTTTTAAAGAAAAGTTTCTGGCTAGCTATTGCGCCTTGGTAGTGTCTGACCATGTGACATCAAGTGGTTATACGATCGAAGCTTCTCATCATGAACTGAGAATTATCTGGTTCTCCTAGATAAGGAGATCCTTTTACGAAGAGAAAGTGGGCTGGGCACGGTGGCTCACTCCTGTAATCCGAACACTTTGGGAGGCCGAGGCGGGTAGATTACCTGAGGTCAGGAGTTCGAGACCAGCCTGGCCAACGAGGCAGGCTCTACTAAAAATACAAAAATTAGCCGGGTGTGGTGGCACATTCCTGTAATCCCAGCTACTTGGGAGGCTGAGGTAGAAGAATTGCTTGAACTCGGGAGGCGGAGATTGCAGTGAGCAGAGATCACGCCACTGCACGCCAGCCTTGGAGACAGAGCAAAACTCCATCTCAAAAACAGAAAAAGAAAAAAGAGAGAAAGTGGGATACACAGAACTGGGCCAAAGTCAAAACGGAAACAGTTTTCATTTGTAGGGAGCTCACAGTCCTAAGATCATGCTTTTGACCTTTAGCTTATATCTACAGTTTAATAATGAATTCCTTGTGACTAGCTGACTGAGGAAAAAATTCAAAGTCGGATGATGGCTTTGCTCAATAAACTGGCCCAGCTGGCAACTGACTGCTTTTCATATTTAGAGCCCCACTTAACAGAGGCCCTGAAGGAACAGAACAGGGAAAAAAAAATTCTTTCCAGCATGCATAATTTAGCTTATTTATGTATTTTATGTTTTTACAGGCACACGTCACCACACCTGGCTGATTTTTCTATTTTTAGTAGAGACGGGGTTTCGCCATGTTGACCAGGCTGGTTTCGAACTCCTGGCCTCAAGGGATCCACCCCTCTCAGCTTCCCAGAGTGCTGGGATTACAGGTGTGAGCCATTGTGCCTGGCCAGAATTTAGCTTATCTTGTATGCTTTGCCTAAAAAGAGACATAGCTTGAGATAAAAATCTACGTTTCATAGGCAGTGACTGGTTTGTCAAGTGGCTGGGAACTGGGAATGTAAAAGTTTTGAACTGGGTCTTTGGAATAGGACCTCTCAAAGTGGTCCCAAAGCACGAAAACATTTGGGTCCTATTGAACGTTAAAAAAGAAAAAAAAAAAAAAAAAAACTTCCATTGCAGAAGGGCTCTTAATCAGAACAAGATTATTAGTTATCTACTGCTGCCTCACAAATTATCCCAAAATTTATTGGCTTAAAGCAATAAACAGTTATTCTCTCACAGTTTTTGTGGATCAGTAACCTAGAAGCCAGAGTGACTGTGGTTCTGGGTCCTAAATGAGGTTGCAGCCAAGCTGTTGGCTGAAGTCCCAGTCTCGTATAAATGCACAACTAAGGGAAGATCTGCTTCCAAGCTCATTCACATGATTATTGGCAAGATTTGGTTCCTTGTGGACTTTGGACTGGAAACCTTCTCAGTTATTTGTTAAGTGGGCTTCTCCAAAGGCTATCTTGCAACATGGCAGCTGGCTTTCCACAGGACAAATGAACTAAGGAGCAAGAAAGATCACTCAAAATGGAAGCCCTGAACTTCTGTAATCTCATTTCGGTAGCGACATCCCACCACTTCCACTGTATCCTATTATTAGGTCCCGGCCACTCTCAAAAGGGGATTACACAAGGGCTGCAACAGTGACCCATTCTGTGGACATCAATTACTCAGCCTCCTTCCCCCACAACAGGTGTGGACTCAGTAACAAGGTAGCCACGGTGGCAAGAATGGAGACATACATGTACTTTTAACACCGTCTTTCTTCTGCCATGACTGATTGGCTACTACCACTACTTGCCAACTGCAGTGACCAACTTGATCCCATGATACACTTTTATGTGGTCTGGGTGGCAGGTCTGATTACAATGAAATCCTACTGTTATGAAGGAGGTCGCAATTTGTTCTTACGGGAAGAGACAATTATTCTGCATTTAGATTGTTTTCCCTGATTTATGCTTATTATATACTTCACCTGTGGACTTACTGAATACCTTAACACACTACTCCATATTTAATACAATATCATATACAACATTGCTTCTTACCGAAGAACTCATTTTCTTGTGAAAGATGTAAAGCAGGGGACTAATGCCTGCAGGATTCACAGTCTTATATATTCCATCATCCAAAAGCAACCGATTTTATGGAATGATGGACAGCCTTATTGAAGGTTGTTTTGGAACCAGGTGAGAAAATACACTTTGGGATACTGCCCTAAAGGATTTGTCATATTTTCCAAATGAGTCAACGGTATTTGGTGATATATCTTCTGTTGACAGAATAACAGAGATCAAAGAGTAGAAAAGGGTCTGACTTCTTACTATTGCATGTGACTTACTGATATAAAATATATTTTGCTTTCCATTGTAGTAGAGAAGAGACAAGCTCCCAAGGCCCGAGAACATGCCTGTATATTATTACTGAGTGTGCCAGACTGCAAGTCGTATCCATCTCCTGATGCTAAGCAGTTTCTGTAGTCAGTCATACAGGCACCTAAGTAGGTCAAGGCAATCACAGCATTACTACCATTTAACTGCTGCTCCCTGGGGAAGAGAGACTAGCTTGTTTGTTGTTTGCTCAAAAACTGCTTGATTCTTGATCCTGGATTCTTCTCCTGTAATGCAACCCCCCATGTGCACAGACGTCATCCGGCCCTCTGCATCACACTGTGGGAATTGGGCTACAGGAACTGATGCAGATATGCGGACACTCTGGCTTCTATTTTGCTGTAATAAAGCTGTTTTGTCTTTTGCCCAGGAGTATCCTGTCAGCATCCATGAAACTGCAGCAACCTAGCCTGTAACCTTGCAAGTAGGATAAAATCTCAGACCCTTCACTACTCTTGCTAGCCATCTCTGAGTCCAGGTTCTGTTGGTATAGCAACTTTTGTGCCCAGCTGGAATTGCCACCCAGCCATTTTGACCTCATTCCTCTAGGTAAGGTTAGAGAAAGTGGTGATGGTGCTAGCTGGAGTGATTGGCCCTGATGACCATGGAGAAAAGAGAGTAGGGAGAATAGTATAACCAGAAGTCAGGGGGGTCTCCTGGAATCCCTCCTCACAATACCATGTTTTTATATTTTATTTTAAAAAATACCATGCTGAATGGTAACATTTACATATAAGACTATTACAGCCATATATAGGCAAGACCACCCACACCTCAGATCCTGTCATCCACTGGATACATAAATCTGATCAGCAGAGGTGCTGCTTGAACATAAAGAAAACAGAAAATAGTTGGCAGTGGTGAGAAGTCATAACCATCTAGATTCACGACCACTGACAGGACTAAGTACTGTATTTGCGACGTGTTATTAGAGAAATTTGGGACATAAAACATGATGCTGCTTTTACACTATCCTGAAAATTCTGATTCAGGTGGTCTGTAATAAGGTCCTGGAATGTGTATTTTTAAAGTAGTCCAGGTAATTCTTGGCACGGACACTTGCAAAGCCCTGCTCTATTTTGTTTTCTTCCTCACTGGCTCATGCATGTTTATAACATTTTCTCTTATTTCATATGTATATATATATTTGAGTTGGGGGGTCTCCCTGTCGCCCAGGCTGAAGTGCAGTAACTCACTGCAACCTTGAACTCCTGGACTCAAGTGATCCTCCCACCTCAGTCTTCCAAGTAGCTGGGACTACAGGTGCATGCCACCAGGCTCACTTAAATTATTTTCTAGAGATGGGGTCTTGCTATGTTGCCCAGGCTGGTCTTGAATTCCTAGCTCAAGTGATCCTCTCACCTCAGCCTCCCAAAGTGCTGGGATTATAGTCATAAGCCACCACGCCCAGCTTCTTTCCTATTATACTGTTATTATGTATAGGGGTGGTGGTTAGGTCACAATTTTGTCTATGAGTTGCACACTATTGAGATGAGATTATTACAGAATCAGAGAACATCACACTGAGGTCCTGGACTTAAAACTGGATGAGGGATAGTAGTACTATGTCAGAAAGATGCATTTTAAATGTGTAAATATGGAGAGAATTATCCTTGCAGATGTTGGGAAGACAAAAAGATGGACTATATTACACCTGATGTGTTTTTATATTTGGTGCTGTCATCAAACCCATTTCATATGTTTGGTTAACCTTGGTAAAATAAAGGGTCCCATTTTCTACTGTGGAAACTAACGAGGTCAGATACATCTGCTGTCTTTGATGCCTGACAGCCCAAGCACTGGCACAAGACTTAAACTTGGTCAGTTGGACATTCTACTACGCTTTGAATCTGAAGTGATAAAACAAGTACTTGAAATCCAGTTTCCAGGGTCATCCTGGCTAGAGAAGAATACAGTCGTTTAGCTCTGAGGTCATCAGAACTTGGCTATGCTTTTGGTCATCTACTTTCCTTTGGCTTCTATTTGTTTTCCAAACCTGGCTCTCTAGCCTTTCCATCAATTCTGTGAGCTACCTGATCCTCCTCCAATAAATTCTTTTTCTGTTCAGGTTGATCATAATTTTTTTTGTTGTTTGCAACCAAGAACTCTTACTGGTATACTTCAATGAGATTCATTCTCTAAAGTAAGAGTCAATAATACCATTTCAGATCATCGTTTCCTCTCTCCCCCATAACTGTACCCCATCTCCCACAATCTGAATTTGGAGGTGAATAGTGTGTGGTGGTTTCCCAGATAAATCAAGTAAGTTAAATTTGTTAGATTTTAAACCATGAACACAGATGTGCTTTTAGAACTGTATTAAAATAACCAAAAACTAATCAATCAACTATGATAAGAGCAATTTCCACTCAAATACTATTTATATGATTGAGTCCTTTGATAAACCTGAAAATTATCCAAACTTTGAATATGCACATTTCAAACTCAGAGCCAAGATATAGGAATATAAAAAATGTGCTTGGCAAAAATATGTGGTGGCTAATTAATATATTTACATTTTCTAGTTATAATGCACTTGGGATATTAGTTTATAAAAATTTTGAGTACTTTCTAAAAAGTAAATAATTATCAATAGCAATCAAAATTATTTTAACTATAATAATATATACAAAAGATATAAAAATACAAAGGCTACAAGTTATACAATTAGGCTGGTCTATCTTATAAATAAAATATATATACCTCTAGTATTCTGAGAACAAGCAAAGGATTACAAGTGTTGTAGCTGTTCCTCCAGATAGCCATTTGTTCATTTATTAACACCAGAGGCAATAACAACGCTAAAAATAAACATGCATCAATTGTACAATAAATACTTACAAAAACCTCTGTCTGTCACAATTAGTGAGTGCAAACAGAACTTCTACCCAACCTTAGTGCATTTTTATTTTCACAAGTAAAACAGAAAAGGAAAATAGTGAATTTAATGCTATTCAGCACCTTTAGTAAAGTCAAAAGACTCAACATCTCCATATATCAAAAACATTTGCATCTGTATCACCAAACATGTAAAGTTAATTATTTTGTTCCATCTTTAACATGAATTATTTTATTTACATTACTTTTTAGTTCAATAAATTTTAACAATATTTAAAAATTATCTAAATTCATAAAAGTATTTCATAAATTTCAACATTTAATTATTATGTACATATAAGGAAGTCCATGAAAAAAGTTAAAAGAAAATGTAGTCATAAAGTTCAAGCAACATTACCAATTTAGCAAAAATTCCAACCAAATCAAGGCAGAGGGCATTCAAACATTCAAAAATCTTTATCTGCTGCCAACATGAACAGGAACATTTCCAGTAATAAAAGTCAGTATGAGAAATAATGTTGAAATCACCAGTAGAAAATATATTTTAATAGGCATGAAATATGTTTAAGCAACAGTAATGACTTTATAGAAAACTTGTATTACACTGTTTTATATGAACTACCTGGTTTTGATTGTATGATAAAGGTGTATTTTAGAACTACAGAAGTTGATTTCAAAAAATATATTGTAGCAGCCATAATTTTATTTCCAGTTAAAACACAGTAAAATGTGAAAAGAAAAATTTATAATTAACCAAATAATACCCCCAGTATTAGAAAATTTTAAATCCCATGCTATTCTAGCAATAATGGTCTCTAATATAATGTAGTCTGATGTAAGAATTGTGGAAAGCCAATAATAAACAATCAGACACAGGTATGGGCTTAAAGTTTCACTGAAATACTTAGGTAGCAAAATATATGAAAAAGTAATAGAAAAGTAAAAAGATAAAATTAAAAAAATATTGCACAGCCACATTACCTAGAAAGTAAAGTTGATGTTTAAAAAGCACTAAACATGGATGATATAAATTATCTTCCATATAAAAAGGTATAAATATTTCTTAGAACTTATCAGCATCTACATTTTAATATAATACATTATTTGAAACATTGTTGAATGAGGTAATTGTCCAGTCGCTAACAATGCTTTTATACTATTGGAAATATTTGAGGGCAGCAACCAGAAAGAATTTCTCTAAAAATATTTCCGAATCAAGAACAGCTATATGTGCAGCTCTCCCAATGAGTGAATCAGCTGTATTGGGCAATGCATTGATGACATTATAGCGAACCAAATTACAGTCCTTGCTTTGCAGAACCGGTCGAAGCAAGTTGTGGATCATTTCTGAATAGATCTGTCCTGTGGAACCAACAGAAAAAAGGAAAATTAGTTCACATTAGTAACTGAAAATAAAAAAACTATGCCAATTTTTAGATAAGTTATAAAATTTAGTTACATTATTTCCATATAAAGCAGAAAAATGGCTCTTTTTAAAAAGGTTTAATTTTCCTTCAACTATCATTTTTGGTTCTGTTTATAGAAAATGTAAGTAATCACATTATCTAGTCAAGTGGAAATAACAAATTTATTATACATTATTCTTGAAATTTGATTTTTTTTTTTTTTTTTTTTTTTTTTTGAGATGGAGTTTCACTCGTGTTGCCCAGGCTGGAGTGCAATGGTGTGGTCTTGGCTCACTGCAACCTCTGCCTCCCGGGTTCAAGCCATTCTCCTGTCTCCGCCTCCTGAGTAGCTGGGATTACAGGCATGCACCACCACACCCAGTTAATTTTTGTATTTTTAATAGAGTTGGGGTTTCACCATGTTGGCCAGGCTGGTCTCGAACTCCTGACCTCAGGCGATCCTCCCGCCTCAGCCTCCCAAAGTGCTGGGATTACAGGCGTGAGCCCCCGCGCCCAGCCGAAATTTGGTATTTTTAACTCAAAGCAATGCCTATAACAAAGAAATAGTTTTCTTTAACGTTAAGTCACTTATAACTCATTAAACAATTATGAAAATAAGCTAGACATGGTGAGATATTTTGATAAGGCAAAATTATAAACTTGGCCTACAGCAAATACTTTAAAGATGTTTCTGTGGCAGTCAAAATTTCCAAATTATTTTAAGAAAGAACAGCAACCTCCTACAGTCAGATGAACAACGTGAGCTTGGCTCAAGTAACATGATCTTCTGTTT
Organism: Pan troglodytes; assembly: GCF_028858775.2. Classification (NCBI taxonomy): domain Eukaryota; kingdom Metazoa; phylum Chordata; class Mammalia; order Primates; family Hominidae; genus Pan; species Pan troglodytes. The sequence goes on along the minus strand of NC_072403.2, from coordinate 82,515,239 downwards.
GGTCTATAGGTTTATTTAGTACTTGTGTTCCTCTCTCCTTATTTTTGTTTTTTTTTTTTTGTTTTTGGAGACAGGGTGTCACTCTGTTACCCAGGCTGGAATGCAGCGGCATGATCACAACTCACTGCAGCCTCCACATCACAGGCTCAAGCAATCCTTCCATCTTAACCCTCCTGAGTAGCTGGGACCACACAGGCGTGCACCACCATTTTAATTAGCCTAGCTAATTTTTTATTTTTGGTAGAATGGGGTCTTGCTATGTTGCCCAAGCTAGTCTCAGAGTCCTGGACTCAGGTGATCCTCCTGCCTCAGCCTCCCAAAGTGCTGGGATTACAGGCATGAGCCACTGCGCCCAAACAATGTTTAGCTAATTCTTACAATGGATTTACTGAGGTCATACTAAGCACATAAAAGGTAACGATTAGAATACATCCACATAAATGTATAAACTGCCTTCTAAGGGGCAAAACATTGTTTACAATGCTTATGCATTACTATATACTAATAAATGAGTACTAACAGTGTCCATGGAACGTGTGAGCTTTAGAGAGGTAAATATTAAATTTCAGAAGACAGGTAGGATGCTGCCTGAGGAATGACAAGAAGGGAAAAGTACACAGAAGTACAATCAGATATAGAAAAGAGAGGTGTTTAAGAGAAAGACTGACTTAATACATACTCATCAAAAAACTTTTTACTCCCACCTCTCCTCTTAGTTTTCATTTTGAGTCAGGTTGGATTTGTGGTTCCACGCTATTTTAAAAATATGTTAATACAGGAAGAAGTCTAAACATGTCTTCATCATTTGATTCCCCTTGTCCCCCAATGTCACAGAACCTCACTGTTAAAATAAGGGACATTTATCTAGTTTCAGCTACTCATCTGAAGGTTAAGACTCTTCTGAATTTTTTCCTTAGGTGGACTCTAGCCTTTGCTAGAACAGAAGTCCGAAAAGGTTATTTTGATGTCACAAATGTACAATAAAGGAGTACTTACCATGTAGCAGGCAGCATGTTAGGCATTGTCAATAAAAATGTGCTTAAGACAGTTCTTGCCTTAAGGAGCTGTTCACCGTCACAATGTAGAAAAATAAAGGATTAAGAGTTTAAAATCAGCCTCATTCCAAAAACGGATCTGAGGCAATATTGAGAGGTAGGAGACCAGGGTTTTTTTTTTTTTTTTTTTTTGAGACAGAGTTTCGTTCTTGTCTCTCAGGCTGCAGTGCAACAGCACGATCTCGGCTCACTGCAACCTCCCCCTCCCGGGTTCAAGCTATTCTCGTGCCTCAGCCTCCCAAGTAGCTGGGATTACAGGTACCCGCCATCACGCCCAGCTAATTTTTGTATTTTTAGTAGAGACGGGGTTTCACCATGTTGGCCAGGCTGGTCTCGAACTCCTGACCTCAGGTGATCTACCTGCCTTGGCCTCCCAAAGTGCTGGGATTACAGGCAGGAGCCACCACGCCCGGAGACCAGGTTCTTGACCTAAGTCTGTAATTAACTGATTCGGGCTAAGCCACTTAGTATCTCTGGGCTTTAGTTATAAAATGAGTAAACAGGACTCAAGTTTCCTTCTGGCTCCAAATGGCTACACTTTAAATTTATTTTGTTATTCACAAATAGCAAAAGAACAAATAAAGTCTTTATCATTTACTATCAGTAAAGAGGGGCAAATCCTTGCTGCCACCTTTGTGTAAAAGCGAGGTACAGCAGAACATATGACAAGGATGACTACAATTGTCAATCCCATTAATTCAGAGGAAATCAAAGTATGAACTACTTCTGAGGCAGCAAAATGGAGAGGCATTTGTAATTAGATGAAAGTATTACTTCATTGGTAAAGGCAGTTCACGTGGCAGGTGAGAAGAATGGAAAAAGGACAGCTGTTAATATAAGTGGGTGGAAAGGAAGTAACAGGAAAGAGAAGGGTGACAGATATGAGAGAAAGTGACTACAAGAAAAAATTTGGAAAGAGCTCATTAATACCTATAACTCTTTGAAATACTTTTATTCCATTACCTGACTGTTTGTCCTTTAAAGCTGTTTTACACATTTCAATGCGGGCAGAGTGATAAGGAACATAGCGATCCTGTAGGGATCCCACTAGCACAACATTTTTGAAATAATGAAGCCCTGTGAATAGAATATAATAAATTATAATGCAGTAGTTAACTAGATTTTAAACAAGTTATTAGTATCATATTAAGTGACCAAAAAATAAATTTCCTTAGCAGTACTAAGTTTCTGACTTTGTCAATACTTGATGATCCTTTCTCCAAATTTCTGTATGTTCTCTACAAAAAAACCCACTTCACTGTTATGTAGTCTTGATGCTGATATGAGAATGTGTGTTTGCACTGGGAGCAAGCACTGTTGCTCAGTGGTGTGGAGATAGGCGGGAAACAGAATATGTGGACTAATGTTCTATAGAAAGTATTCCATGACATTCTTACCTTCCAAAAGGTATTCATCAATATTTAGGACTATTTCCAAAGAAACAAAATTATACTCTTCCATTAAAACAAACAAAACACCTCACAGTACATCATTTAAAGCTGACTTTTTACTTTCTTTTCATTTATAACACTTGCTTAATATGATTTATATTTTCTTTTTTTAAATTATTATTTTTTGAGATAGAGTCTCACTTTGTCGCCCAGGCTGGAGTGCAGTGGTGCAATCTCGGCTCACTGCAACCTCTGCCTCCTGGGTTCAAGTGATTCTCGTGCCTCAGCCTCCTGAGTAGCTGGAATTACAGGTGTGGGCCACCACACCTGGCTAATTTTTGCATTTTCAGTAGAGACGGGGTTTCACCATATTGGCCAGGCTGGTCTTGAACTCCTGGCCTCAAAGTGATCTGCCCACCTCGGCCTCTCAAAATGCTGGGATTACAGGAATGAACCACCATGCCTGGCCTAAGGATCTTAATCATGAGATGAGTATGGATTCACACACAGCCAAGTGTGACCGTATGATACTATCTATGCCAAAAATAAGGCCATCCTTAGATTATACCACTTTTTTGGGGGAGGTGACATTTTGAATGTATACAATCCTAAGGAGATAAATGAAATAATCAAGTATCTTTTATAGAAGTTAATTGAACATATATTTAAAATAATATTGTATAAAATATTAAGAAAAAATGACTCCCCCCCCTTCATTCTCACATCTCGTGACACAATTTAACACTAATATCTTCTTCATTATCAGTACTACTTTGGGAATCATCTATGTGTCCTAGAGCACAGGTATTCATACATTTACCCCTGGAGTCATCTAAGACTCTCTATGGTGTAGATAGGTGTGTATAGCTTTAAGAAAACTGATTTCCAGGCTGGGCGAGGTGGCTCATGCCTGTAATCTCAGAACTTTGGGAGGTCGAGGGGGGAAAATTGCCTGAGCCCAAGAGTTTGAGACCAGTCTGGGCAACGAAGTGAGTGGTGCTGCATAACTGTAGTCTCACTCAGGAGGCTGAGGTGGGAGGACCCCTTGAGCCCAGGAGGTGCAGGCTGCAGTGAGCCATGGCTGTAGCACTGCACTCCAGCCCAGGTGACAGAGCAAGAGCTTGTCTCTAAAAATAAAAAAGAAAAAAAGAAAATTGATTTCCAGATCCCAACCTCCAGATGTGTGTTTTTCTAAAAGTGACTTGACTTTTTCCCACTTTACAAGAGAAAGATATTATCTCTCCAATCTACTTCAGATCTTATTAAGGTATATGGCCCTAGGGTATAAAAGTCTCTGGAACACCAAGCAAAATATAAAGTCTAACTTTTTCTGACAAAAAGTCAATTTGACTTGACTGTTTATGACAGTGAGAAATGGCTTTGCCAATTGGATTTTATGGCACACATTTCCTATAAATTGAATGAGCTAAATCTGTAATTCCAATAGAATGAGTTGAGATGTTATATTTTATGAAAATATAATTAATGGCTGGGTATGGTGGCTCACTCCTATAATCCCAGCACTTTGGGAGGCCGAGGGTGGATCACCTGAGGTCAGGAGTTCGAGACCAGCCTGGCCAACATGGCGAAACCCATCTCTACCAAAAATACAAAAATTAGCTAGGCATGGTGGCAGCCACCTATAATCCTAACTACTCAGGAGGCTGAGGCAGGAGAATCGCTTGAACCCAGGAGGCGGAGGTTGCAGTGAGCTGATATTGTGCCACTGCACTCCAGCCTGGGCGACAAAAGAGACTCCGTCTCAAAAAACAAAAACCAAAAAAACCCCCCAAAACCAAATAAATGAACCTGTACCTGGACCTTATACTCCTCTGCTGTTACCCATTTCTTGGCACAGTGTTGTAGCAAAATTCTTCATGAGTTTTCTACGTGTCTCCCTTCTCTTCCTTTCCTCCTGTTCTTTACTGAACCTATTCCCAGAAGTCTTTCTTCCTAATTACTCCATGTAAATTGCTCTTTCAAGATCACCAATGACCTAGACAATGCTAAAAATTTAAGGATCAATTCTCAGGCCTCATCTTATTTGATCAAATTTTAATTCTACCTGGTAGCCCGAATTTACATCCGAAATACAATGGTTATTTCAGGCCAGTATGTCTTCTCCAAGTCCAAATAAAGTAACTGAGAAATCATCTTGTGTTAGTGATTTCAATATAAGGCAGCACTCTCATTTCTGATGGGTAATTTTAGGAGAGAAAACAAAACTTACTTTGTTTTCAGGCATATATGACATTTTATTCTTTACTCATCTATCTCTCTGCTTTTAATTATCATTTTTGTATCTGCTCCTCAAATCTAAATTTCTGGCCTGCTTTTCTTGCCAGATACCTTGACACAAAGCTTTGTGTCACTTTAATACGCACTATGCCTAACACCAAATTCTATTTCCAAAATTTTGCTTGCTATCTTAAATTCTTTATTCTATAAGCCTATTATTATTCTAGTCCAATGAGAAATATTGGCCACCTTTAATTATTAATTCCCTCATATATACTACATCATCAAGTTTGGCTTGCTTCATATGTAGTATATGTTGCTTTCTCCTCTTACCAGTATCACTGCTATTCTCTACTTGCTGGTCTCATGACTTCCATTATAAATTTCTTTCCTGAGAGTTTTATTTTATATGTTTCTTTCAAATTAAATTTTATTTTTAATTGTTTGGAAGAATTTTAAATTTATATCTGCTTCCTTTTTTTAAAAAAAAAGATTTCATTGTAACGTTTAGAAAATTTCACATCCATTATAAAAATTAAGTTATGCAACATGTCTGGGAGGGATAAAAAAGTGACCATATCTTTGATCTGTCCCTGTTTAAAGTATCAGATTAAATTTTTATATTAGAAAGTATGTGTCTTCCCTCAAAAAATATCAGTATTGGCTCCCACATATTAAGGTCCACTCAATTTAGCTAAGTAGTCTGTAACACCAAAATCTGGCCCTAACTTTTGGTGGGAACTAGGAACTTATCAAGTTGAGGCAGTGTAGTTAAGAATAAAGGACACATTGGACTAGGGATCAGGAGACTGATTAGTTTAGGGTTAAAATGCTGTATCTCTGAGAATACCATTTTATTTCAGCGTAGTATGGAACTATTGTTAATGAATGTAAACAAATCAACAGGTTAAAGGAGAACTTCTATGGTGTGCAGTTATAGGTGGGTCCAGAAACTGATCTGGTTAGCTTTCTCAGATGACTGGGCATGGCTGAAGTCCCCAGGCTGGTCTCCTCTGCTGGGGGAGCAACATGGTTGGTTCACTGGTTTATCTAATAATGGCTTCCCCAATTGTGCTTTAAAAATATAATCATTTGCTATTGATGCCTGATGTGAAAAAGGTTGGAAGAGGAGGCTGGGTTAAACTATTTTTAGTGCTCTATATTGAAAAAAAGATTTTTACATTTTACTAATTTCTCTCCAAGTTAAAAAAAATTATAAATATGTTAGTGCTTAGTGCTGAACAAACAGTAGGCTCTCAAATATGCTGGCTAACAACAGATTTGATTTTTAATAATTCTGTAAGTGGCTCCTGAAATGCGTATTTCTCAAGGGTTCTGGATAGGTGACATATAACTGTGTTCCCTCTCTCTCTCCCTACCCTTTTTTATTTTTAGAACTGAAGCAGTTTGGCTGGGCGCAGTGGCTCATGCCTGTAATCCTAGCACTTTGGGAGGCCGAGCTGGGTGGATCACAAGGTCAGGAATTTGAGACCAGCCTGGCCAATATGGTGAAACCCCGTCTCTACCAAAGATACAAAAAATTAGCTGGGCATGGTGGCGGGCACCTGTAATCCCAGTTACTTGGTAGGCTGAGGCAGGAAAATCGCTTGAACCCAGAAGGCGGAGGTTGCAGTGAGCCAAGATCACGCCACTGTACTCCAGCCTGAGCAACAGAGCAAGCCTCCGTCTCAAAAAAAAAAAAAAAAAAAAGAATCTTCAACTATTCCCCCTTTACTACCTCCTCTTGCCTTCCCCCTCGCCCCACTGCTCCTGCTGCCATTCACTAAGGACACAGCTAACAGTTGTGTACAGGCATGCCTCATTTTTTTGCATTTTTCTTAACTGAGGTTTATATAAAGGGTTTATCAAAAGCAGAAACCAGACTCAATTGTATTTGGATTACTTATATAAGATACATTATGTATAAATTAATGTCACTGATGTCTGTTCTTTCTGAAAATTCATAGTAATATAACATTTTGCCAGATGTTTGTTAGTATTGTTTACAACTCCAGAAGATTGTACACTTAAAAGGTTTAACTTTTGCAAATTCAATGTTTTTAAAGCAATCAGTTTTATACAGGTATACCTTGTTTAACTATACTTTGCTTTACTGTGCTCTGCAGATATTATGTTTTTTACAAATTGAAGGTGGTAACCCTGCATTGAGCAAGTCCATTGGCACCATTTTTCCAATAGTACATATTCACTTTGTGTCTCTGTGTCACATTTTGGTAATTCTTACAATATTCAAACTTTTTCATTATTTTTATATCTGTTATGGTGATCTGTGATCAGTGATCTTTGATGTTACTATTGGAATTGTTTTGCAATGCCATGAACCATGCCTATGTAAGACAGTGAACTTATGGACTATGCTCTGACTGCTCCATCAACTGGCCATTTCCAGTCTCTCTCCCTCTCTCCTTGGGCCTCTCTAATCCCTGAGACACAATTATATGGGAAGTGGACTGATCAATAACCCCACAATGGCATCTAAATGCTCAAGCAAAAGGAAAAGTCACGTCTCTCACATTAATTATTTTTATTTTTTAAGACAGGGTCTCACTCTGACCCAGGCTACAGTGCAGTGGTGCAATCATGACTCATTGCGGCCTCTACCTCCTGGGCTCAAGGGATCCTCCCACTTCAACCTCCCAAGTAGCTGAAACAACAGGTATGCGACAACACATTGGGTATTTTTTTTTTTGTAGAAATAGGCTGTGTTGCCCAGGCTGATCTCAAACTCCTAGGATTCGGTGATTCCCAGCCTCGGCCTTGCAAAGTTCTGGAATTACAGGCATGAGCCACCATGCCTGGCTCTGTTTCTTATTTTAAATCAAAAGCTAGAAATGATTAAGCTTAGTGAGGAAGGCATATCAAAAGCCAAGACACGCTGAAAAGCAGGCTTCTTGTGCCAAAGAGTTAGTCAAGATGTGAATGCAAAGGAAAAGTTCTTGAAGGAAATTAAAAGGGCTACTCTAGTGAAAACACAAATGATGAGACACCAAAACAGTTTTATTGCTGATGCGGAGAAGGTTTGGATGGCGTGGATGAAAGATCAAACCTGCTGCAACATTCCCTTAGCCAAAGCTTAATCCAGAGCAGGACCCTAACTCTTTTCAATTATCTCAAGGCTCAGAGAAGTGAAGAAGCTGCACAGAACAGCTGGAAGCCAGCAGAAGTTTAAGGAAAGATGTTGTCTCCATAACATAAAAGTGGAAGGTGAGGCAGCAAGTGCTGATGGAGAAGCTATGGCAAGTTATCTGGAAGATCTAGCTAAGGTATATGACGACAAGACTACACTAAAAAGCAGATTTTCAATGTTGAAAAAATTGCCTTCTATTGAAAGATGCCATCCATGACTTCATAGATAGAAAGGAATCAATGCCTGGCTTCAAAGCTTCAAAGGGCAAGCTGACTCTCTTGTTACGGATTAATGCAGTTGGGGCCTTGAAATCAATACTTATCATTCCTAAAATCCTGGAGCCCTTAAGAATTATATGAAATCTACTCTGTGCTCTATTAATGGAACAACAAAGCCTGGATTACAGCACATCTGTTTACAGCATGGGTTACTGAATATTTTAAGCCCACAGTTGAGACCTACAACTCAGAAAAAAAGATTCCTTTCAAAATATTACTGCTCATTAACAATCCCCCTACTCAACCAAGACCTCTCATGGAGATACACAAGGAGATTAATGATGTTTCCATGCGGGCTAACACAAAATCTATTCTGCAGCCCAAGTGATCCATTAGTTATTTTGACTTTCAAGTCTTATTACTTAAGAAATACATTTTGTAAGGTGATAGCTGCCATAGGTAGTGATTCCTTTGATGGATCTGAGCAAAGTAAAATGAAAAGCTTTTGGAAAAAATTCACCATTACAGATGCCATTAAGAACATTCACGATTCATGGGAGGAGGTCAAATATCTACAAGAACAGAAGTTTGGAAGAGGCTGATTCCAACCTTCATGGATAACTTTGAGGGGGTCAAGACTTCAGTGAAGAAAGTAACTGCAGATGTGGTGGAAATAGCAAGAGAACTACAATTAGAAGTGGAGCCTGAAGATGTGACTGAATGGCTGCAATCTCATGATCAAACTTGAATAGATGAAGAGTTGCTTCTTATAGATGAACAGAGAAAGTGGTTTCTTGAGATGGAATCTATGCCTGGTAAAGATGCTGTGAACATTGTTGAAATGACAACAAAAGACTTGGAATATTACATAAACTTAGTTGAAAAAGCAGGGGCAGGGTTTGAGAGGATTGATTCTAATTTTGAAAGAAGTTCTACTACAGGTAAAATACTATCAAACAGCATCATATGCTACAGAGATATCTTTTGTGAAAGGAAGAGTCAATAATACAGCAAACCTCGTTGTTGTAATTTAAGAAATTGCCATAGCCACCTCTATCTTCAGCAACCACCACCCTGATTGGCAAAAACATTATGATTAACTGAAGGCTCAGATAATCATTAGCATTTTTAACAATAAAGTATTTTAAAATTAAAGTATGCATACTTTTTTTAAGACATAATGCTATTGCACACTCTTGACTATAGTATAGTGTAAATATAACTTTTATATGCCCTGGGAAACCAAAAAAATTCATGTGACTCACCTTTTTTTATGGTGATCTGGAACCACATCCACAGTATCTCCAAGGCATGTCTGTATTTTGTTCCAAATTCCTTTCTTGGTATACACACAATTTATTTTTCATTTTAAAAATATAACTGAGATTATAGTATTTATACTATTTTATGTCTTTTTTCACTTAATATTTTGGGGACAGCTTTTCATGTTTGTACAAATAAATTTATCTCATTCTTTTAACTACTACATGGAATTACCAGGATTAACTTTTAGTATGTCTCCTATTTCCCTAGCAAAGGACATTTATGTCGATTCCACTTCAGAAGGGAGGGGACATAAAAAAAGTAAAACACTGCAATGAATAGCCTTTACCTCATTGTGTGAGATTTCTGTAGGAAAAATTCCAAAACTGGAATTGTTGAGTACGTTCTTAAAATTCTGATAAATGTACTCTCCAAAAAGATAATAAAATTTCTCCTTCCACCATTAATATATGAAGGTTTCTGTTTCACACACTCATCAATACTGTATAGCATCTTTTAAATTTTACCAACCTAATGGCAAAAATGATTAACTTATTGTTTATTGGCCTTCCATATATATATATTTTTTAATTTTTAATTTTATTTTTTGGTAGCTAACTGCCTCTTTTCTCTTTTGTCCATTTTTTTCTTTTGGGTTGTTATGTATTAGGAACAGCAGTACACATTATACCACTCAAGCATAAACAATATTACCTGTCACCTCCAGATGTGTGGTCTGTGAATTAATTATGTATTTGCCAGATTACATGATCATTAAAACTTCCTCACAAATTTCCCACTGATTAAGATTTTTAAAAGATTTCTATATTTGTAAGAATAAAAGGCATTATATATTTCTTCATAAAATTATATTAAAGACATTTTTCAAAATAGCTCTTTACAGAGATTCTGATGTACTTCTCTAGAGAAACAACACTAAGGTTTGGAATTACTGCTTTAGACTGAGATCCCTGCAGGGTGTCTATGGCTCCTCATGTTCACGCAGCTCAGTGGAAGCAGGCAAAATCAGTAAAGATTAGTCAGAGGATTTCAAAGATACCCTTTCACTCTCAGATTCCATGATAATAAAATAAATTTTAAAATTCTGATACTGATTAAATACACTATGTTGTTACACTTCTAAATGTGATTCTTACGACAGTACTGTACTTTAAAAATGCATTTTAAACTTGGTAACCAGTTTTCTAGTTATTCAAAAAAAGTGTATTAATACTGATATTGTGCTTTTGCACAGAAGGTTTGCTTTTTATATTAGCCAAGAACCAAGTTAGTTAAATATATTATGGCCCTTTTTGAACCTTTTGGCTTCAATTTCTTGTCTACCAGTGTTGGCTACAGAAGGCAGAAACTCAAAGTGAAGCACAGCAAGCTCCAGAGGAGCAGTGCTGGTAGGAATTACAGCAGGACTTCATCTGAGTTGAAGTACAGCCAACAAAAATGTCTGAAGTCTATTTTGGGAGCTAATATTCTAGGTTTATCTTTTCTACACCTACCTTGATTCTAGCTTCTCAAAGACAACGTAGTTAACTAGTCCGTGGGTGAATACTTCACTGAGCCCCTCAAGTGGCTAATTATTTGTTGAACGGTTACCTTTAATTTGGGAAAGTGACAAGATTTCCCTATTTATAGGATGACATGGTTTAACCAGAAAAATCTGTAAGTATGTTGTTACTTTTTACCAAGAAAAAGATTAAATCTTCCATATTGCTCTGGACTATATAATAACACGATTGATATATGAACACCTTAATTGAAACCTTCATCTTCATAGTCTAAAGTCTTTCCAATTCTTCTGGCTACTCATTTGTTCTAAAACTTCAGAGTTTTAATGCAATTCACTTTGAGTCATTTTGTGTTTACTTTCTGGAACTGGCTAAAGCAGTGGTTCTAAACTGGTGATTTTCTGCTCCAAGGAATATTCTGCAGCATCTGAAGATATTTTTGGTCATCACTGCTGAAGGTGGAAAAGTGTATGTGCTACCGGCATCTAGTGGGCAGAGGCCAGAGATACTGCTAAACATGCTACAATGTTCAAGACAACCCCCGAAAACAAAGAATTCTCCAGCCCAGAATATCAATAGTGCTGAAGCTAAGAAAACTCTGTACTTTTAAAACATATTCTTAACAATATTAAACTATTCTTATTTTTACTCATGTTAAATAAATTTGAATGAATTTTCTTCCTAAAATAATGTTAGCTGATGCTGGTTCTTTCCTGCACTTTCAGAAACAAAATATACATATTATTTACATATCAAAAGTGATACCTAAGATTAAATCCCTTTGTAACCTCCTGGATACAAAGAGTCCTTTGTGCCACAGTAGGACAGCAGGAGCTTTATTTAATTTCTATACTTTATTTGTCAGAATTCAACAGCTGGTAAAAAGACTCTAAGCAGGTATTTTTAGGAAGATCTTAAAATAAGGATATATTGTTTTTGAAATTCCAACAATGAATAGACTCTTTTTTGGCTATTTTGAGCCCTCATTATGGAATGTCAGAGTGGCCATGATTCCTCTCTCTGCTTTAGTAATATAATCTTGACTACTTCAACACTGCTGTCATCTAATGTCTATATATTATACATTTATTTTACTTTCCACATTGCTCTAGCTCCTTCATCTTTCTTTTCCCTGCTATTCAATGCTGAGATGCTTGTATGCCACCTGCAAATTATTTACATATTCTATTAGCAATCTGTAGAATACCACAGGTTTTGTCAAAAGTTGCTATAAAAATTTAATGAATGTTTATAATTGTAATTCCTTAATCAAAATAGATAATTTCCCTTTAAAAGTAACATTTCTGTAACCCTTCACCAGATCTATTGTGTTCACAAAAAAGGTAATTTCTCACCCAATACATTTATGATTTTTATAAAAAATACAGTATTTCTCAATTGTTTTACAAAACACACAAATTATTTTAGGCTTTTAAAAAGCTTTCTTCATTTTAAAATAATGAACAGCTTTCAATAAAAGGAAAGCTATTAACTAATGATATGTTGCATAGAAAAAGACTGTTTCAAAGGGAAGACCCACAGAAGAGGCTTTGCTTAAATAAAAAAGGCAAAAGGGCAAATGGCTGGATTTTGATTTAGACAAGTAATTTTAGGCTTTTCCAAAAGAATGGAAAATTCGCTGTTCAGAAGAAACTGAAGCAATAATCAAACCAGGGCATCCAAGACTGTAGCTTTAGAATAATAAAATATAAAAAAGAAATGATCACTTTTGATTGTTTTAAAACACTTGAGAATAGCATATTGGTTAAGTACTCTTTTTCTTTGTTCTATGTTTTCCTGTTTTATTTAACTTATTTGTTTGCTGTGAACCTATATATTCTATTTTGTGAATAAAGTAATTATATGTAAATATACAGGCATAGCAACTTTCTAGGGATGGACTACTCATTTCTCACAATTCACTAGATATGCGCCCCCCCCAAAAAAAACCCCAAAACCCAACACCCCACATGAAATAGTTCGAGAGACTTGTTTCAATCTCTACAACGTAATTTTAAAATCAATTGAAATACTTGTTGATATTTAAAAGTGCTATTAGAAGTAGCTTTTTAAGTTCCTGAAAATGTATATTATTGGCTTAACATGATGCAGTGTGAACCATGCACGAATGCTTACTGGCTTTTCATAAAGCTAAGTGACCTCAGGCAAGTCATTCAATCTCTCTGTGCTTCAGTGTCCTCATCTGCAAAGTGGGGACAATATTCCTACCCTAGAGGGTTAAATAAGCTAATATGTATGTGTTTAAATCATACCTAGAACGTGGTAAATGTTACATGTGTATTAGCTATTATTTTTTTTCCAGTATTTTAGTATTAACCAATGCATTAGTCACAATTACTAGAAAATGGTACTCTTTTTCTTTTTGAGATGGAGTCTTGCTCTGTTGCCCAGGCTGGAGTATAGTGGCAGGATCCCGGCTCACTGCAGGCCTCCAACTCCTGGGTTCAAGCAATTCTCCTGCCTCAGCCTTCTGAGTAGCTGGGATTACAGGTGTGCGCCACCACACTGGACTAATTTTTTTGTATTTTTAGTAGAGACAGGGTTTCACCATGTTGGCCAGACTGGTCTCAAACTCCTGACCTCAGGTGATCCACTCACCTTGGCCTCTCAAAGTGCTGGGATTACATGCATGAGCCACCGTGCCCAGCCAGAAAATAGTACTCTTTAGTGTTTTTTCCCAAAATGGATATTAATTCAATTCAGGTATATACTAATAAACTCGTGAGTACAAAGAGAAATCTTAAAACATAAAAACAATTTTAAGTCATTCAAATAATTTTTATAGCTAGTAATATCAGCATTTAGATAAAAGTTCTGTTAAAAAAATTTTCCTAAGATAGGTATATATTGTTTGTGTAAAAGTCAATTTCTGTAATCTATAATACTCATGGTTTTTGTTTGTTTGTTTGTTTGTTTTTGTTTTTTTTTTTGAGACAGAGTTTCAGTCTTGTTGCCCAGGCTGGAGTGCAATGGTGCGATCTCGGCTCACTGCATCCTACGCCTCCTGGGTTCAAATGATTCTCCTGCCTCAGCCTCCCTAGTAGCTAGGATTATAGGCACCCGCCACCACGCCTGGCTAATTTTTATATTTTTAGTAGAGATGGGGTTTCACCATGTTGGCCAGGCTGGTCTCGAACTCCTTTCCTCAGGTGATCCACCTGCCTCAGCCTCCCAAAGTACAGGGATTACAGGCGTGAGCCACTGTGCCTAGCGCTAGTGGGCTTTATTTTTTTTTAAGTTTTTGAGACAAAGTCTGGCTCTATCCCCCGCTGGAGTGTAGTGGCACAACCTCAGGTCACTGCAGCCTCCACATCCCTGGTTCAAGCAATTCTTGTGCCTCAGCCTCTGGAGTGGCTGGGATGACAGGTACACATGACCATGCCTAGCTAATTTTTGTATTTTTTTGTAGAGATGAGGTTTCACCATGTTGCCCAGGCTGGTCTTCTTTTTTTTGGGATGGAGTTTTGCTCTTGTTGCCCAGGCTGGAGTGCAATGGCGAGATCTCGGTTCACTGCAACCTCCGCCTCCCAGGTTCAAGCGATTCTCCTGCCTCAGCCTCCCAAGTAGCTGGGATTACAGGCATACACCACCATGCCTGGCTAATTCTGTATTTTTAGTAGAGATGGGGTTGGTCAGGATGGTCTCGAACTCCCAACCTTAGGTGATCTGCCTGCCTCAGCCTCCCAAAGTGCTGGGATTACAGGCGTGAGCCACCATGCCCAGTGTCCAGGCTGGTCTTAAACTCCTAAGCCCAAGCAATTCACCCGCCTCAGCCTCCCAAACTGGAGAGATTACAGGTGTGAGCTACCACACCTAGCTTATGATATTTCCGCACCTAGCTTATTTTATTTAAGTCACTTCTTCATTTTTTTACCATTTACCATTTACTAAGTTTTGAACTCTACAGAATCACTTTACACATATTATCCCATTTAATCCTTTTAATAATCTTATGAGATACTACTATTCTCATTGACCAATAAGGAAACGAGTTTATTTAAATTAGGTAGCCTAGTCAGTGTTTGAACTATAACTAATACCTATGTGTGACATCAGAGTTTGGTTCTTAACAGTTTTAGATTAGTACAACCAGATCACGCATTATAAGGCAAATAATAAATTAATAACTTAAAAGAAAAAAATTGAACTAATCTTTACAGTTATATTTTCTTTACAGTTTAGATATTCTTATGTTGCTATTATTATTGCTAATTAAATTTTACTTTGTATAATGCTGTATAAAGACATAGACCTCAGGAACACTTATGTTCAGCTTTGCCTTTCACGTATTTCCTAACCTGTCAGCAAAGGGTATGAACTCCATAGCTCCACACAACGGTTCTAGCTAATATTGTTTTTCTCACATGAGAAGTATATGCCATGTCATTTTATAGGAATATTTTGTAATTTGATCAATCAAGTATATATTTCTGTATACTGTAAGAAACTTACCATTGATGCTCTGTATCATTACAAAGTCATAAAACCCAATCTATAAGAGAATTTTCCTTTCACTGATTCTAATAGTAGACAGTACATGTAATAATCATTCCCAAATCTCTTTCTCATATTAAGAACAACATTTAAGGCAGAATCCTGAAAAAGCTAAAACAGGACTCAAAAGCAGTGGTATTTTCAATAACTAAATCTATTAATATCAAATATTTCAAGAGTAGAATGGAAGACATGGGTGATAGGAATGAGGATAAGAACAGATGTAGGTTTAAATGGCCAGGGCTTAAGTTCACAAATTCAAGTAACTTCAGACTTGGAAATACCAGTCGCTGAATATATGGGCTAGATTTACATCTTACTATATAATATTTAAACTGTTTTTGAATATTGAAAATAATATTAAAAATATCATTGATTCATTTGTTAATTCAATCGGTATACACTAGAAGAGCTATGGTACATACTGAATGTGTATGTGGGAAATGGGAATGAGTAGTCATGACAGATCCTACTTAAGGAAAGGAAGTTAATATATAAAAATAACTGACATGAGATAAACTATAATGAGTATGGTAAAAGGTTGATATATAATGCTATGGAAGTTCAGAGATAATATTAACAATTTTGAGACATGGGAGGCAAAGAAGTGAGGTCAATCAAAGATGACCCTAAGGTGTTTCAAAGGAGTAATTGAGAGAACAGTACCATTAAAAAAAGGACAACAGGAGAAGCGGCCAAAGAAGACAGTATGTTCAGTTTTAGACATATTCAGTTTGATATGTAAATTGAGATGTCTAGCAGGCAAATGAGGATTGAAATTCATTAATAAAATCAGTCCTGGAGACATAAGATTGGGGACATAAAAGTATACATGGGACAGCTGAGATGGGAGAATTGCTTGATCCATGAGTTCAAGGCTGCAGTGAGCTATGATTGTGCCATTGCACTCCAGCCTGGGTGACAGCGTGAGACCCTGTCTCAAAAAACCCCAAAGGTATACCGCGAGTATTCTGAGAGTAGAGGAGCATTAAATCAGATAGGGCATCAAGAAAAGCTTTTGATAGCAGGTGGCATTAGAGTTTAATTTTAGAAGGTAAACAGAATTGGTTCTGAAAAGATGGGTAAACACATGAGGAGGTACAAAACACATGAGGTGATACAAAAACACATGATACAAAAACACATGAGGTGATACAAAAAGCATGAGAAAATGCAAGCAATCAAAAACCATGAATAGCATGACCACAGCAAAGGGTGTGTGTGTGTGTGTGTGTGTGTGTGTGTGTGTGTAGGATAAAAAGAAAACAGAGAATCAGAGACCAGATTATAGAGGACTTGATGCTCTTATCCATGGAATCTAAACTTCACTGTGAATACCACAAAGCATCATGAAAGATTTTCAAATGAGACCAATATGGTTTGATATTAGATGGCCAATATAATCTATGGCTTCATTGGATGATCATTTCGTCTAACGAGGAAGTGAGAATGGGGAGAAGGGGGTATACATGTGGCAGGGTAACCAGTTTGAACAATAATTTAAGTAAAAGTGATGAAGGCTAAACTAAGGCAGTGGCAAAGAAGAAGAGAAGCATCCATCAGCCACTAAGAAGGTTAAATGTTTTAAAACTTGGCAATTCTGTAGATATGGGGTATAAATAAGAAAGCAGAGTCAAGAACAGTTTCTAAGTTTCTCACTAGGCAGCTGATGCCATTCCAGTAGATGTGGAATCCAGAGAAGTAATCAGGGGACAGATGCACTGTCTGAAAACACTAGATTTGAAGCACCCATGAGACATCTCCATGAAGATGCTAAGTAGGCCTCTAGGTTTATAAGTCTAGAGCACAGCACAGAGGACAAGCTAGAGATATATATTAATATTTGAGAGCTACCAATGGTAAAGATGGATATGGAATGATGCTGTCCAAGAAGAATGTATAGAGTGAGAAGAGCAGAAGACAGAGGCTAAAACACAAGAACAGCTTTCATAAAGGGGCAAGGAAAGAAAAGAAACCCATATAGGAAGCAGAAAAAAAGCCAAGATGGAAAAAAACCAGGAGAGGTGGATCCCACAAAAATGGAGAAAGGAAAGTATTTCAAGAAGGAGTTTTCAGTAGTCTTAAATGTCTTAATGTTCAAATAAAAGAACAGAGATCACTGGATTTGGCAAGCTTCAGTGGAGTGGTGCAGACAGAAACCAAAAAAGTGAAAAAAAGGGGGGAGTAATAAAGTGACTGTTCTCTTTCAAAAGGTTCAACCCTACCCCCCAACACTCTCAGAAAAAGGGGAAAGGGGGACAAGTACAGAATAAGAGATCAACAGAAATATTTATTATTATTATTAAGATGGAAGAAATGGGAATAACTTTATCTATTAAAGGATTAATTACTAAAAGAGTAAGAGTTTAAAGATACTGATGAGAAGGTATGAGTTCCAAAACGGAGAGGGTAATTATTCTTGAACAGATTATAAATCTTTCACTGAACTAAAAGGAAAACATAGGTTAATTAATGTTGGTAGGTAGAAAGAAATGTCTTGAACTTCAAAGATAAAGTAGAAAGCAAAAGCAAAGCTAACTGTGAGAAATGAAGGGAGCAGTGAAAACCTGGTGTTTGAGGAAAGGTGAAAATTTGGGAGAGTGTCTAAGGGAATAGATAGGAAGCTAACTAAAGATAACTAGATAGGGACCCTGTGGACCTACAGTGCTGCTGATTCTGCATGTCTGTGTGATCTTTTTTGGAAGAGCTCAAAGGCTAGGTATAAAAACAGTAATATAGATTTGCAAGATGACTAGGATAGAAAAACAAAGAGTAATACATGAAAGACAAAAGTAATCCATGAAGTCTGAGACTTGAGTCAGGAAGGGAGTAAAACCATGAATGGGAGGGAGACTTAAGAAAATGTAGCAGGAATTGGCCAGGTGCGGTGGCTCACGCCTGTAATCCCAGCACTTTAGGAGGCCGAGGCGGGCGGATCACAAGGTCAGGAGATCGAGACCAGCCTGGCTAACATGGTGAAACCCCGTCTCTACTAAAAAATACAAAAAATTAGCTGGGCGTGGTGGCGGGCGCCCGTAGTCCCAGCTACTCAGGAGGCTGAGGCAGGAGAATGGTGTGAACTCGGGAGGCGGAGCTTGCAGTGAGCCGAGGTCACGCCACTGCACTCCAGCCTGGGCGACAGAGCGAGACTCCGTCTCAAAAAAAAAAAAAAAAAAAAAAAGTAGCAGGAATCATAAATGAGTCTAAAAAGCAGATGAGAAGGGAGTGAGAGAAAAAGAAGGATAAGACATCACAGTAACAGAATGGAATGTTGGCTGAAATTTCAGGACTACAGTGTAGCCATGGGTATGAGTTCAACATGGAGTGGAATGAAGGGACACTGGAGTTGAGAAAGGCATGGTGATGCATAATGAATTATCTAAAGGGCTGACTCATCAAATTACCAAAAATGATTCCAGATCTAAGTACGTTAAGGTCCAAGAGGAGAATCTTTTCCCAAACATAATCATGTTACAAACATTTGTCAATGTCTTTCTTTTTTTTGAGACAGAGTCTCACTCTGTCTCCCAGCCTGGAGTGCAGTGGCATGATCGCGGCTCACTGCAAGCTCCGCCTCCCGGGTTCACGCCATTCTCCTGCCTCAGCCTCCCGAGTAGCTGGGACTACAGGTGCCCACCACCACGCCCGGCTAATTTTTTTGTATTTTTAGTAGAGACGGGGTTTCACCGTGTTAGCCAGGATGGTCTCGATCTCCTGACCTCGTGATCCGCCTGCCTCAGGCTCCCAAAGTGCTGGGATTACAGGCGTGAGCCACCACACCCGGCCGTGTCAATGTCTTTTATTCTCCTGGGATAACCAGGAGGTCATTATATTAAAGAATAATAGATGGTAGCACAGCTTGGATGATACAAGCCTCAAATAAAGTGGTTTTATGTAACAGTGGAGGAGTAATGATTGCAATTAGAAATGGAAAGCAAGAGGGCTATTTTCCTTACTTTAGGTGGTACTTAGTAAACGACGAACTGAGCTTCTATAGCAGGTATTAGCAAGACATGGCCTGTGAGATTTGGCTACTGCTGTTTTTGAATTAATAAAGTTTGTCTGAAACACAGTCATGCTCATTTGTTTCTGTATTTTCTGTGGTTGTTTTCATACTACAATGGTATTGTTAAGTAGTTGCAAAGAGATTGTATGGCTTACAAAACCAAAATACTTACTATCTGGCCTTTTTAAAAAAAAAGTTTGCCAAACTCCACTCTATAGCCGGGGGAGTGAAGACATGGGGGCGAGGAGGGGAAAAAAAAAATCTGTTTCAGTTACGTCTCCACTTTCAGAAGTAAGCGGCAATAACATTCTTCGAAGAAAATAAAGGCAGTCTGTTCCCCTCAAATAAGGATTTCAAAGGACACTGGAAAAAATATGCTGGGAAGATGTATGAGGGTGAATTGAGGGAGATCATAAGGTCAGAAGTAAGGTTATTTATAGACAGTAAAAATGGCAAAGGAGCAGTTGGGAACTTCAGGTTGTAAAGGCCTGGAGTATATATGCAAGATGGGGAATATGTTTAATAATTAGTTAATAAAAAATAAGTAATAAGATTTATCCAGTAGTGAGAATTGTAGAAAGGATAATCATTAATAGTTTAGTTTCTGACACTTTCAGAAATGCTTGCTAGCCATATAATATAATATAATATAATATAATATAATATAATATAATATAATATAACATAATATGAAGGTAGAAAAACGTGGCAGTTTATAAAAAGGGGTGAGGATTGGGGTGGGAGACAGCTAGAACAGTGGGGATAGGACATGCAGAAACATGGTCTAAAAACATAGACTAACAAAACTGGCACTGAATTACAAATGTTGAAATTCTTAGGGCAATTTCAAAGTAGCTGTGTAGCTCACAAAAGAGAAATACAGTCACGTGAAAAAGACTAAAGAAATCTCTTTCAACTGCTTAGTTTCAGTTGTGAGTTTGCTATTTCATTATTAGGAAATTACAGTAGAATGACACTTTTTTTTAACCACTAGAAAGACATGTTGATAATTTATTTGCTAAATGTTTATTTTTTAAAAAGTTTTCACATGTATATTTTCCAAACTGTTATTATATACTTACCTGCTTTGTTACTAAGCTTATATAAAAAAGTTTGGCGAGGGTCTGAGTGATCTCGACATGTCAGCTGCAAAAGTGAACCTGATTTTTTCCATTTCTGCATAAACCAGAGACCTAGAGAGTCATATATGATATAGAAGTATGAAATGAAATATATAAAAACATATGCCAAGATTATTAATTTTAATATATATTTCACTTCAAAAGATGACATTGCCTAAATTAGCATTTTTGTTGGCTAATCAAAAATATATTTGGAAAATATTTCCATGTTCCGATAACATTTATAAACATGCATGCTTAGGTTAATTATGAATTAATGGTGGTTGATGGACGGCTTGCTATTTCTATTTCATTCAGTAATGAAACAAATAATAGCATATGAAGAACAAACTGGAAAAATTATACCTTTCAATATATTTGTTCAAATGATAAAGAAGAAGATGCTTCAAATACAGTAGTAAGTCAAATGCCTATGCAGAATGATCAGTCTATAATTACAGTTTAGTTATGACATAATAGACTAATTGCAAACAGACATCTTAGAATGAAAAATTATTTAATGTTTTCTAATAACAGCTGAATATCATTTGTTTTATATTAATTATTTTTTTATATTATCAGTAACCCATATTTAAATGCATCTTGCTCTTCAGGAAATTAAGCAAAATTTCAATCACTCAAGCTGGTTTTCAAGACTATGAAATATTCCTTTCCATTTTCATTGCTTCTAATATTAGGGAAACAGGAGAAAATTAAAGGAAAACAATCCTTTAATTGGTTAAATCTGATAGCTGGAAACATATCTGGGAAAAAGTTTAGTGAAGAATGAAATTCAAAGTACTACATTCGATTCATGTTGGGTTCTATTATACATTATTTAAGGACTTCATTTTTCTCATTTCCTCTTTTTCAAACTGTAAAAGTCTAGAACTGGCTGTATTTTTAAATCACCAACTTGAAATGGGATACAGGAAAAATGGTATGGTTTGTCATTAAAAGGAAGTGGTAAAGGAAATAGAAATAAGATTTTCAGGGATCAATGAAAAGAGACAGAGTTAAATATAATTTATTCTCACAATGGGAATCAATTGACTAATTTATAGATCATTTTTGCAAACATCTAAGGGAAAAACCAAGCCAAACAAAAGGCAAATCAAGGCCAGGTGCAGTGGCTCACACCTGTAATCCTAGCACTTTGGGAGGCCGAGGCGGGCGGATCACGAGGTCAGGAGATCGAGACCATTCTGGCCAACATGGTGAAACCCCGTCTCTACTAAAAATACAAAAATTAGCTGGGTATGGTGGCGTATGCCTGTAATCCCAGCTACTCCGGAGGCTGAGGCAGGAGAATCGCTTGAACCAGGGAGTCAAAAGTTGCAGTGAGCCGAGATCGCGCCACTGCACTCCAGCCTGACGACAGAGTGAGACTCTGTCCTAAAAAAAAAAAAAAAAAAATCAAAGTACCAAATATTTGTTGACGAGAATATAAATACTAATCAAATTTAGGGTCTTAACTTTCATATTAACTTCTTCAGAAATTCTGAATCACCTTCGTAAAAATTATATTCTCATATCTCTTTACTCTTTTTGAACCAAAATTAGCTAATATTCTATATAAAATGTTATAACTTGATAATGTATTAAACGTAGGTGTTTGTTATCTGTTCAAGTAATGGGATGACAAAACTGTTTATAAGATAAAACTTTACTAAAAATATTTAGAATTTAATGAAAAAAAGAAAAAATGCTCTTGTGAATTTTGACAAATACCATCTCAATATAAGAAAAGCCATTTTCTAAAATGACTTTTATCAACTTATTTCATGTGCATAACAAAACAGAAAATTAGCTACATTTTTTGTTTCACGAAATTTCCAGTATGTGACGAACTGGTTCTAAAATAAACACCAGAAAATACTAAGTTCATATTTTTCTCCCTATTCCATATTTTTAATACAGAACAATAAAACTTTTTACCTGTATTAACAAGAGCACTGCTGTTGTAGAGTGTACCAAGGTGAGGTCCAGAAAGAGACAGAAAGGTATGAAGTTTGTTGAGGTAATATTTAAACCTTGGCCTTGTAAGCACTGAACGAATTATTAAATTGCCCAACGAATGTCCAATAAAGCTTTAAGAGGAAAAAAAAATTATTTTTCTCACAGCATTAGTTTTAGAAACAAAAATCAAAGCTGATCCACTATAAAATGGATGTGAATACTAACAATTTGAAAATTTCTAATGTTGTAAAAGTATAGTGATACTTTGAAATGATATACCACATTTTGAAGGAAAAAATGTGAGAATGTATAGAAGATCCTCATTATTACATAATTTAAATGTTTATAGAAACAACATATTAATCTGAAAACTTTTACTTATAGTTTGTAACTGCTTAGATATAAGTACGTATTAAAGATAATAATATAATGACTAGATTACATATTTGCCTTCTTAGGTACATACACAAATTATTTACTTCTTAATTCATCATTTCAAACAAAATGATGAAATTGTATTTATAAACGACAACTTGGGGAAATTATATATCTGTTTCTCTTATTCTCTGGTCTATACTTCAAAGATGGACAGTTTTTGACTAACAATATTTTCAAGGCATAGGTAAAATATATGCATTTTCCTACTATAAATCTTCGATTATGCAAAAAGAATAATATTTATGTAGCTAGCACTTCACTTTTGTTATGAAATGGTTTAAATCAGTGGTCCCCAACCTTTTGGGCAACAGGGACTGGTTTCACCAAAGACAATCTTTCCACAAACAGGAGTTGTGGGGATGCTTTTGGGATGAAACTATTCCAACTCAGGCACTAGATTCTCATAAGGAACACACAGCCTAGATCCCTCGCATGGGCAGTTTAAAATAGGGTTCACAAATCTAATGCTCACCGATGATCTGACAGGAGGCTGAGCTCAGGCGGTAATGCTTGCTCACCCGCCCCAGTGCTCCTGCTGTGAGGTCTGGTTCCTAAGAGGCCACAGACAGGTACCAGTCTGTGGCCCAGGGTTTGGGGACCCCTGGTTTAAATCAAAAGAGCCTGTTTACTTACTGTTATTTTACAACAGATGGTATAAGATTCCCTGGGGACAATTAGCAGTGAAAGAAGAGAGCTTGAGAGCTGTCTAAACACTGGCTTACAGGTATATCTTGCGAGACGCTCAGGACAAACTTCCCTCCCGAACTGAACTTCCTAAAGTAGTGGGGGTGGGAATTCTGATGGTAGCTGACAGTCTACAATCAACCAGATTACACTTCTGGAAAATGATTGATTATAACTGACAATCTAACCTGAAAGACAATACTTTTGAGGAGGAATAAATAAGTTGAAATATTATTTTTCTCATCATAAAATAAATGAATAAAAGCTAACAAGATTTTAAGATCCACAAATGAATAATTACAACAAGAAAATAATCTCTTCCTCCAAACAACAAACCTGAACCTTCTCCCATATTTTAACAGAATTCTGTTTTTTAAAAAATGACTTTAGGTAGAAACTGCTTATCTCTCTTCTTATTCCCTATACTTCGAGTTGGAAACAAACTGTCCAAAAGCTTACAGTATGCAGAACCAGCTTCTTCCTCTAACCTAGCTGGGATATGAATATAGTCAGTTTATTCTACCCTTTTGGAAACAAAGACTCTTCTCTCCTACATCTATTAACAAGATCTAATTAAATAATGAAACTCATACTGGTGTAATCATCATGTCTTGCTTGTGGAAAACTGACTCACAAAAGTATACAGCAGTCATAAAATCTGGCTGGGCAAGGTGGCACACATCTGTAATCTCAGCACTTTGGGAGGCCAAGGTGAGAGGATCACTTGAGCTCAGGAGTTTGAGACCAGCCTGGGTAACACGGTGAAACCCCCATCTCTACAAAAATTAGCTGGACATGGTGGTGCATGCCTGTAGTCCCAGCTACTTGGGGGGCTGAGGTGGGAGGATCGCCTGAGCCCAGGGGTTTGAGACTGCAGTGAGCCGAGATGGCGCCACTGCTCTCTAGCCTGGGTGACTGAGCAACATCCTGCCTCAAAAAAAAAAAAAAAAAAAAAAAAAAAAGTATACAAACTTCGAAAGTATTTTTGTTGCTTCATATACATATATCATATACATATACATATATGTAACTCACAGAGCCTATACTTCTTCCACTTAAAGTGTACAATTCAATGTTTTAAAATATATTCACAGAGTTTTAACTCTCACTATAATCAATTTTATTAGGACCTTTTTTCCACCTCAAAAAGAAATCCTATATCCTTTAGTTATCCCCACCATCCCCCATCTTCCCCAGCTCTAAGCAAACACTAACCTATTTTCTTCTCTACAGATATGCTTTTTTGGACATTTCATATAAATCTTTCCCTAAAATCTTTACTTTTTTTCACTATAAATTAATTTGAGTTGTAGTCTCCTATATTTCAGAATAGGACAACCCTACCACAAATTCTGTTTAACTTTTATATAATTCATAGAAATATAAAAATAAATTGCATAATATTAAAGAAGATACCTTATTTTTGAGACTGTTAGACTATATATCTGAATATACTGTATTATCTCATCCAAAAGACGATCAGTCATGCTATCAAAATCAGCAAAAGTATCATTCTAAAAAGAAAGCAAAGCACATACATTGTATTTGGGAATATGTATAATCACATGAAAAACAAACAATATAAACATTATTTTTAATTTAGGTACTGAAAGTATGGTTAAGTCCAACGTTTTTTAGAGAAGTTAGTGAGTGTAATTTTTTTATCTTAAAACGAGCAAAGAGAGTAAATTTCTAGGGGAAAAAAAGGTTCAGTGTTCTTAAAATACTTGCATTATTTGTTTGTTTAGCTCACTACCAGTATGAAACATAAGATGTTTACAATGGTTTAATTAATGAAATATTTCTATAGAAATGTGAAATTCTAGAAATATTTCCTATGTGAAGAGATCATAAGTCAAAATGTAAATCATATATATTTCCTTTGGATATACATTTATATTAAATTTCATAGAAATCAGAAAAATTATTTCTACTATTACAGGCATTTTGTAGTAAGGCAAAATTTAGGTAGAAACTGGTACAAAAATGTTTGTTTTCACTGAAAACACTGTCATATTGTACCTGATTTCTCTCAGACATAAGAAAATCAATTCTTCCCCCAGGCAATCCAAGTTCAATGTAAGTTTTTACTAATCGGAGATCTGCACTGTTTCCTAAAAAATGAAAAATGATGTTTAAAGGATGAGATAAAGTAAAAGGTAGAAAGTACACCATCACATATTTTTACAGTTTTTAGAGACAAGCTTATGGCCTATGCCATTTGTGAACAGACAATATACAATGAAATAGAGTTCTCAATTTTTATGTCAAAGCTGATTTCTATTAGCCAGGTAATGTCAATTCAACAGTTTTTGTTTTCTTTTTTCTTTCTTTCTTTTTTTTGAGATGGAGTCTTGCTCTGTCGCCCAAGCTGGAGTGCAGTGGCATGATCTCGACTCACTGCAACCTCCGCCTCCTGGGTTCGAGTGATTCTCCTGCCTCAAGCTCCCGAGTAGCTGGGACTACAGGTGCATCCCACCA
This sequence comes from Pan troglodytes, assembly GCF_028858775.2. Classification (NCBI taxonomy): domain Eukaryota; kingdom Metazoa; phylum Chordata; class Mammalia; order Primates; family Hominidae; genus Pan; species Pan troglodytes. The sequence goes on along the minus strand of NC_072403.2, from coordinate 82,489,199 downwards.
CGCCCAGCTAATATTTTGTATTTTTAGTAGAGATCGGGTTTCACCGTGTTAGCTAGGATGGTCTTGATCTCCTGACCTTGTGATCCGCTGGCCTTGGCCTCCCAAAGTGCTGGGATTATAGGCGTGAGCCACCGTGCCTGGCCAACAGTTTGTTTCTTAGGTGGTTTTGGTGGCTTTCACTTTTCTACCTAACAGTGTATTTATTTATCAAACTGTTAGCACATCACTTTGGTGACTCCCGGCTACAGTAGCTATAAATGGTGCCTTACCATCACCATTCTAGGTAATCATACAGCAAACTGTGAATGCATTTTAGATTTAATCTGTTGACCTTCCTTTGGTGATACTGGCACAGACTGAGAAAAATAAAAATCCATTTAAATATCTAAGAAAGTTTATTTTAATAATAATTAACTCAAAAGGCATCTACACATATGCTTACAATACAGATATAAGACACAAGTGTTCTTCAAAAAGTTCATCGAAAATGCATCATAAAAAAAACTACGTATGGGTTTCAAAAATTTTTTACACCAAAATAAACACATACTAATTTGTTATAACATGTTTGAACAGAATCTAGTTTGAGGCACTAAGAAGGATAAGAAATCAGTTTGAGGCCGGGCACGGTGGCTCACGCCTGTAATCCCAGCACTTTAGGAGGCTGTGGCGGGCGGATCACGAGGTCAGATCAAGACCAGCCTGGCTAACACAGTGAAACCCTACTAAAAATACAAAAAATTAGCCGTGCGTGGTGGCAGACGCCTGTAATCCCAGCTACTCGGGAAGCTGAGGCAGGAGAATGGTCTGAACCCGGGAGGTGGAGCTTGCAGTGAGCCGAGATCGTGCCACTGCTGACGGAGTGAGATTCTGTCTCAAAAAAAAAAAAAAAAAAAAAAAAAAAGAAATCAGTTTAAAAAGAAACCTTATCAAACAACATGAATTCTGCTAAAATGGAAGCAAGAACAAACATCACACTTACGGTGAAGCTTCAGTGGAAGAATGGTGAAATAACGGAGGCTTTACAAAAAAGTTTATTGGGAAATGCCCCCAAAGAAATCAGCAGTTTACAAATGGGTAACTTGTTTAAAGAAGGGAAAAAACAATGTTGAAGATGAAGCATACAGCAGTAAACCACCCACATCAATTTGTGAGGAAAAACTTCATTTTGTTCATGCCCTAATTAAAAATGACTGACAATTAACAGCACAAACAATAGCTGACATCTTAGACATCTCAATTGGTTCAGCCTACAGAATTCTGACTGAAAAATTAAAGTTGAAGAAACTTTCCACTCAATGGGTGTCAAAACCATTGTGCTCAAATTAGCTGCAGACAAGAGCAGAGCTTTCAATGGAAATATTAAACAAATGGTATCAAGATCCTAAAACATTTCTTCAAAGAATTGTAAGAGGAAATGAAACATGGCTTTACCAGTATCATCTTGAAGACAAAACACAATCAAACCAATAGCTACCAAGAGGTAGAAGTGGTCCAGTCAAAGCAAAAGTGGACCAGTTAAGAGCAAAGGTCAAGGCAACAGTGTTTTGGAATGCTCAAGGCATTTTGCTTCTTGACTTTCTGGAGGACCAAAGAATGATAATATCTGCTTATCATTAGAGTGTTTTGAGAAAATCAGCCAAAGCTTTAGCAGAAAAATGCCTGGAAAAGCTTCACCAGAGAGTCCTTCTCCATCATGACAATATCCCTACTCATTATTCTCATGAAGAGGGCAATTTTGATGGGAAATCATTAGGCATTCATCTTACAGTCCTGATTTGGTTCCTCTGACTACTTTGTTTTCTTATCTTAAAAACTCTGTAAAGGGGATCCATTTTTCTTTGGTTTAATGTGTAAAAAAGAAGGCACTGGCATGACTAAATTCCCAGGACCCTCAGTTCTTGGAAATTTACTAGAATGGCTGGTATAATTGCTTACGAAAGTGTCTTGAACTAGACAGAGTTTGCACTGAGAAATGAAGTTTATATTTCTATTTTTATCTTTTAACTCTATTTTTCCACAATTTTTGTTTGTTTGTTTGTTTGAGATGGAGTCTCACTCTGTTGCCCAGGCTAGAGTGCAGTGGCTCAGTCTTGGCTCATTACAACCTCTGCCTCCTGGGTTCAAGTGATTCTCCTGCTTCAGCAGCTGGGATTACAGGCTGGCCAGCACCATGCCTGGCAAATTTATTTTTCCACATTTTTTCTGAATTCCTCTCATATATAAATATAAAAATAATTATCTTCAAAAATAGTTTAGTGGATTCCTTTGGTTTACTAACAACATAAGCATGTCGTCATAAACTGCTGAATTTTTATTTTACCTGATATTTATCTTTTAGAATTTTATGATTTAATGCATTGACAGAGATAATTGTTTTATTCTTCATTTTAAAAGGTGTACCTCTAATATTCACCACAAACTATAAGTTTTCTATAGGCTCGAAATATATATGCTTAATCACATTAAGGAAATAGACTAATCCTATTGAGATCAAAGTTTTGTGCTTACTGTAATAATTAGGAATGGATATTAAATTTTATGAAGTTTCTTACTTGATTTGCTGATGTAGGGTATTTTATTACTGAAATTCCTTATACTTACTTATCCTTCCATTCTGGGAAATAAACCTTATTTGTTATAGTAACTTACTCTAATATATTAATTCCAAGTGCTAGAGTTTGGTTAAATATATTTGAATTCATTATTATTATTATTATTATTTTTGAGACGTAGTCTTAGTCTGTAGCCCAGGCTGAAGTGCAGTGGCGCGATCTCGGCTCACCGCAAGCTCCGCCTCCCAGGTTCATGCCATTCTCCTGCCTCAGCCTCCGGAGTAGCTGGGACTACAGGCGCCCGCCACCACGCCCAGCTAATTTTTTTTGTATTTTTAGTAGAGACGGGGTTTCACTGTGTTAGCCAGGATGGTCTTGATCGCCTGACCTTGTGATCCGCCCATCTCAGCCTCCCAAAGTGCTGGGATTACAGGTGTAAGCCACAGCGCCCGGCCCATTAAGTATATTTATGTCAGACAGGTCTACTGTTTTTTGGCGGCAGGTGTTGGTGTGATATCTTTATTGGATTTGGTAACAAGGCTAGGTTAACTTTAAGGAATAAAATGGGCTGCTTTCTATCTTTTTCTCCATTGTTCTAGAACAATTTATGTAACACAGGGATAATTTGCTTCTTAAAATTTTTAAAAAAGAATTTGCCAGAGATTCTGGCAGATTCTGGGTCCAGAAGTCTTTCTTGGGGGATAATTCTTTGAAGACTTTATTGTTTGGGGGGAGGGAAGAAAAGTTAGCATTGAGAATATTTTATTTCTTGAGAGTCTGGTTTTTTTTTTTTTTTAAAGAAAAGTCTCCAATTTTATGACAATTTAGTACCAGGGACATTTGTTTAATATTTTCATAATCCATAAAAATCTAGTTTGCTGCTATAGAATCTCATAATATAGTAATATTGCATTGTTCTAGAGATATTTGGCATCTTCTAACAGTTCCTACATCTAAAAAAAAACTGTTGAGTAACCGAAACAGCTGTCATAAAACCCCAGCACTAAAGCCAGGTACCTGTATTTATAATTTAATTTTTATAACTTAATTAATGAAATTTTAACTTCTAGAAATACCGAGTTTTCTAGCACACAAAGTTTAAAGCAGCCAGGTAAAAGGGAACCAGAAAGACTATCAAAGGGAGACAAAATAACTGCCATGAGGTGACAGCTGGCAAAACCAACAATAAGAGAGAAGATTAAAAAAAAAATCCACTGAGCTCATGTCCTTTGCAGGGACATGGATGAAGCTGGAAATCATCATTCTCAGCAAACTAACACAGGAACAGAAAACCAAACACTACATGTTCTCACTTCTAAGTAGGAGTTGAACAATGAGAACAAATAGACACAGGGAGGGGGACATCACACAATGGGGCCTGTCGGGGGGTGGGGGACTAGGGGAGGGATAGCATTAGGAGAAATACCTAATGTAGATGACAGCAAACCACCATGGCACGTGTATACCTATGTAACAAACCTACATGTTCTGCGTATGTATCCCAGAACTTAAAGTATAATGAAAAAAAAAAATCCCAAATTAAACAAAATGTTGGCACATAAGTGTCAGTTCCATGGAAAATTTACTTACGAAGGAATCTAATATTACACTTAGGATAATTAAAATTAAGCATATTTCTGTTTCAGAATGCATTTAAGATTCAATTAATTTAAGCAATTTAAAAATCTTTTTTTAGTTCAAAGACTAAATGAAACTAAATGAGATCTATTAGGAAAAAAATATATTGAGTTGCTCTGGGTTACATCCATAGATGTCACATACCATCTAAACCGTGCACACAGACAATCAGATGTACTCCATCTTCAGAACCATCCTCTTCTTCTACGCTAAAATAAGGTACTGAGGACGCCAGCAGAGGAACTTCACTGTACATGAACCCAGGAAGTTTTAGTAGCTTCAGTTCTTCTTTTGCCTGAAGGAAGCTGAAGCAAAATACAAAAGATACTCTTTACTAAGGATCATATTCAGTTGTTAGAACCCTCCTGAATTTAGAGAATTGTAGAAGTGGAAACCCAACAATATTTGGTTTTAAAACCATGAAAATATGTGGCATCACCTAAGTGATTTAGAAATCAGAGAGTAATTTTCTTTATTATTTGTAGTACATATTCTATCAAATACAATGAACACTTTAAACCTGAAATCACTTGAAAATATTCTTTTAAACTTGAAATCAACTCTAAGAAAACATTCTGAGTGAAGTTATACTTTCTGCAAAATTTAATACTGTACGCACAGAAAAGCTGGGAGAGGGACTGGAGAGGTGATAATCTGATGTTTATCCTGTAATGAAATCTTATCCCCTTTGCTCCTTTTTAATCTTGCATAAATGGAAGGGAAGGAGTGATTTACAAAATGTAACAGTGAGAATGGAGTTACGGTATTTAGCAGATTAGGTTATTTGTATTTTTCTCTAAAAATACCAATAAGAAGGAGCAGAACGAAGAGGGGAATGTGACTGCATACAATTAGTGGTATATACTCGTTTGCAATGACGGACAATCTAACCAATTTGGGGATTGCAAACATCAAAAATTATTAACTATTTAACATACATCATTCGGACTGATAAAGTGAAGCTGGAAGAGGAACCTGATGAACACTAAACTGAGTAGGATAAGCTGGCCAAAAATATATAAAGTCTATATTAGAGATCATTGCTTTCTGATGACTCAGACAATCTGAAGTAACCAGACGGTGATATAAACTTTATTTTCCCTGCATATCACAATTTTTTAATTGGCTATTGTTACCTCAGTGGTTTCACTAGCTTTAGACACTATGTATCTTAATTTCTGCGTATAAATCAGAATAATCTGGGAACTTTAAAAATCTCTCTCTATATATACATGCCAAGACCTCTTACCCCAAATATTATGACTCAGTCTGGCTGAGGCAATAGAATATTTTAAGAACCGGTACACGCTGGTAAACCTGTATCATCCCCAGATTTTTCTGGATATTTTACTGGTACATGAAATCTCAATTCTGGAAACCAATGACTTAGCTGAAGGCAATCAGCATCTGGTAAGTTTAAGAAGTTTCCACTACCCTGTTACTCATTTAACTAATATTATCCTTATTTCCTAGATAAACTCATAAAACTTGGCTTTTGTCTGGAAGTTAATGGAGGAGAAATGAGGGACTGATGAAAAAAGGGTTTTAAGCTCAATTATTCCATACTTCTAACACAAAACTACCATTGGAAAATCTGTATCAGGAATGTCTATCCTATAGAACAGCAGAACAGCAGGATCATTCAGGAACTATAGGTCTGTCTGGCCAAGGGTATATTATGTTCATTTCTCTATTTCGGATAGTCATCAAAGAAGCACTTTTGTATTACAGAAACCAGACAACAAAATAGACACTCAATCCTTTAGCACTATCTATGATTTTATATATATGTGTGTGTGTGTGTGTGTGTGTGTGTATATGTATATATTTAGCAGCAGGTACTATTACGTTCCATTACTTACGCTTGTATTTGAGGTTTTGGTGAACTTTCATACCAGGAAATCGAAGAAGTGAAGTTGTAAGAAGTACTGCTTGGCTGCTTTGTAATGGCATCAAATTTACTTTTGGAAGAATATTTAACATTACAAGGAGACTCTCGTGGTGCAGACGGGAAGGACAAACAACCAGAAGTACAGACAGTAGGCATATTTATACCATCTCTCAGATAGTCACTGTTTATTTTTTCAGATTTTGTAAGTCTTTCTTCCATTAGTTCATCTCTGCTTGTATAGTGAGCATTTATTGTTCCATCCAAAGCTGAATAATCTGATTCTTCATAGTACCCATTTTGAACCATTTGTTGATCCTGCTCTTCCTCCTCATCCTCTTTATCCTGTTCCTGCTGAAGATTACTAATTTCTTTTTCAGAAGTTTCCTTCTGAGGGCTAAGTGCATTGCTGTAGCTAACAGCACATGTGTCAGAAATATCCGTACTGCTTTGAGAACCAAAATAATTTTCCACAAGCCCTTGCTTTACTATATCAGTACTGGCTGAAAAAGGATCACTTGTACCCAGATGAGTTTCACTTTCAACTGTAGGGATTTCTGAATACATCTGTGTGAGATTTAATACATCACTATTTTTTTCCATAGTTCTATCTTCACTAACATCTGTATTACTAGAAATGGAACCTGAAATGACACAAGGAGTGCCTAAACAAATCAGTTTTGAATTTAATGTAATTGCTGTCCCTGTAGAGTTATTAGATTTATCAGGACTCTGGAAGCCTTTACACATAGTATCCAAGTTAGGTTTGGAGCTGCAACTACTTTTCACATCACTGGAAGTCTCTTCATCTGAAAAAACAAATTGTAAAGGGTCTTTAATGCTTGAATTTAAGGAATGTATTGCTACAGTTTCATTGTCCAAGTTCCCTGAAAATACAACACTCTGCTGTTGCAAAGTGATACTTGACTTTTTAGTATCATCACATTTTGGCAAATCAGTCGTTCCTAGATTTAATACAGTTTTGCTATCATTTAGATGGCATTCAGGTACAACAGATTTCTTAGAATTTTCATCAGGTGACAGTTCATCATCGGAGGGTAGAGAGTTTATGGATGTCAAAGATGACTGTATTTCACTTATAGCACTTGTACTCTCAGTACAATGATTTCCTAATGAAAATTTTACATTATAATCAGGTTTCATCAAAAGCTGAGGAAATAATCTTTCACTACTGCAAGGACCTTGCCCTTGCACAGTTTCAAAGACTAAATCAGTGTTTGGATGTGTCGCAAAAGAACTTGGTTCACTTTCAACACCTGAATCTGAAAATCTAGATGAGGCATATGTGGCATTAATATCTGGTAACTTAATTGTATCTCCACTTACTACAACATGATATTCTTTTGTAGAAGGGGCAGGTAGATTACTTCTTAATTTAGTTAATGATTCTCCAATAGAAAGACACTTTGCTTCTTGCAAAGCTTCCTTTTCAAATGTTATTTCTATAGATTTAGATTTACCATTAGATTCTAAGGACTCAAAGTTGGGTAGTAAATTATCCACAAGTATTTCTTCTTGTCGAAGCTCTGTCCAAGGTCCTAGTTTGACAGTTATTTTCTCTCCACTGAAAGGATCTTTATTACTGGGCTTTATTTCAATTGTTCTAACTCCCAAAGATGGGGTTGTTTGATGATCATGGCAATCGTCTGATGACCTTCTGGATGCCAGATTGTGTTCCATTTGTGTAATTTCACTATCGTCCTGGGAGATATCAAGTTTACCTGAAATGGACAAATTTGCACAAAGATTTAGGTTGCCAGAGTTCAAAGGATCAAACTGGTCTGGTTGCATATTTTCAATATCTGGAGACTTTTGTTCAGTTCTCTCTGTATTAGTTGGCAAACAGCTAGCTTCCTTTTGACTTGTCTGTCTCATGTAGGTCTTTGGGTCAAAATTATATCCACATATTGTGGGATCCAGACCTTCCTTCTGACTATGTGAAGGATTGCCTTCAAAGCATTTAGTGAGATCACTTGATGCTGTACTTTTCAAACATTTGTAGCCTACCAAAACCACAGAATCCTTAGAGTTCTGTTTTATTAATTTTTTTGTGTTTTCAGATTTCATTGTTTTCATAAGCTTAGTAACCTTAACTTTGGATTTATTTGATTCTTCATTCTTTCCTTTTAGAGATTTTGTTAGCTGCTTTTCACCTTCTGTATACCAAATACTGGAGGCACCAGCAGGTCTGACTTTCAACTCTGGGCTAGAAAGTCCTGCTACAGAGCTTTCTTCAGTCTCATATTTATCCATTTTACTGGACTCTGATCTCTGAAGATTCTGAATTCCCATCCAGGGTGCATCTAAGTCTTTTATCCAAAGAAAAAAAGATTCACGTTTAAAACAAGGTGTGAGAACTCATATGATTAAGACTTCTTTTTCTAACTATAACTTTCTAATATCCTCAAACATAAATAAAACTAGAGAGGGAAAAAAACTATTCCACATTAGGGAATGGTTTTATGTATATTAGGAAGAATATACTGAAAACTATACACATAGCTTGTATATTTTAGTTAGATTACACTTACCTTCAGTAACTGAATCTAAATACCTATCTTCAAAGATTATAGGTAATGAATTGAGATCTCCATCTAATTCACTACATTCAATAGGTAAGGGTGGAAGAGAACTGCAGAAGGAAGTATTTTTGATAGCGGTGCACATCTGTAGATGACTCTGAGCACTGAAAAATATTTCTTAAGTCAGATTGTAATTTAGAAAAATTATACCCAACTCCCCTTTGTAGAATCTACCCTTTCCCCTTCCCTCCTCAATTCCTATCCCTCATCTGCAAGACATAACCTTCTTATGAGAGAGCTGCTTGGTCAGCGATAAAAACTGGTAAAATGAAAATGATAGTTTGTTGGCAATAAATTATTGACTTATTAAATTACAGAATGCTAATTATTTATGTAATTCCCATTATATTCTTCCATACTTTCTTATGTTATTTTAAAGTGAATTTCTATGCTTAATGTCTCAACTTCTAAATCTGCTGCAAATCGCATATAAGAGAAATACCAAAAGCTTAACTGCTTAATAATTATTTGATGACAGTGCTGGGAAAAAGACATGTTTCATTTCTACTGTTTCTACTTAACATATATTGACAAATAAAATTAACAGCTATTTTAAAACAAGATGTATAATTTTCTAATACAAAACAGTTAAAACAGAAAACCCTGTCTTATGGAAAATTTCAAACAAATCAAAGAATAGTATAAAATACCCCATATACATACCTCCGAACTTCAACAGTTAACATATACCCTTTCTATCAGCACTCACTACCTACCCTGATACTCTATTATTATTTACAGGATTTTTTTGTGGTATAATTTATATGCATTAAAATATAAATCTTAGCTGTATGCTTTTGACAAATGGATATATGATACAGAACATTTCCATCTACTCAGATGGTTCCCTCATGTCTTCCCAATCCAGCCCAAGTCAATGCCAAGAAAACCATGTCCTGTCTTTTTTCCATCTTGCTTTTGCTTGTTCTATAACTTCATATAAGTAGAATCATACAGTATTCAAATTTTAATGTCTAGCTTTTTTTGCTCAGCATAATGTCCTCAAAATATTCTTTAATGCCAAAGAAAACCAGGACTAAATCTACTCACTAGGAAAGATAGAAGGCATTTGTTCTGGATATTTTAATCGTAAATCATTTACAATTACAGAAGACAGTATATATGAAAATCTGTAATAAAAAAGGATGAACATAAGAAATTCTGGCCTGTGAAAATAAAGACAGAATATGGCTAAATGGAAGGCTACAGCCAAAGCTGTATGAGACTACCAAGATTATGGTAGATCTGATAAAAAAGGAGGGAGGAATACAGTGCATTATGCTTCTTTATATGTAAAGTATGGAACTTTAATGAAGTAACTAATAAGATGAAACAATTTGATTATAGATGGGATTTCTGAAATTCAAATTCTCCTAATTTCTTATATTGTTAATACTGTATATTCTGTCACTGATAAATTCTGAGACAGGTATCTTATGTAAAAGGAAGTAATATCATTTTAATTTTGAATTTATATTACTCACTGAAGTTCCTGGTATGCAATGGCAGCTTCTCTTGGATGCTCAAAACAAAAGAATGCCTCAGAAAATCTGCGTACCTAAAAAATTCCAAAGGAGAGTATTAATAACATGACGTATTTAAAAAGTCAATCCGGCATCTTATGGTAAGGAGAGAAACTGCCTCCATTAGGCCTTCCACAATCACCCATCAGAATTAAACTTCCCTTCTCCCTCTTCAGTGTTGCCAATGTATTTTTGTACTGTATGAAATAAATCTGGAAAGCATATATAAATATAAACTATTATGATTACCACCATAGCCTTTACCACCTTTTGTCTTAAAATAAATCATCTCCCCTCCTAAAGTGTTATGTTCTTTAGAAGAGAAGCTATGGGCCAGACGTGGTGCCTCACACCTGTAATCCCAGCACTCTGGGAGGCTGAGGTGGGTGGATTACCTGAGGTCAAGAGTTCGAGACCAGCCTGGCCAACATGGTGAAACCCTATCTCTACTAAAAACACAAAAATTAGTGGGGCATGGTGGCAGGCGCTTGTAATCCCAGCTACTCGGGAGGCTGAGGCAGGAGAATCGCCTGAACCCAGGAGGCAGGGGTTGCAGTGAGCCAAGATGGCGCCCTTGCACTCCAGCCTGGGCGACAAGAGTGAAACTCCTGTCTCAAAAAAACAAACAAAAAAAAGGCAAAGCTATGTTTTGATGACCTTTGCATCCCCACAAAACATGTATCTTGGCATATTACAGAATCAAGTACTTGATAAATACATGTTGAATCTAGCTGAACATTTCTTCCATTATATTTGTATTTTAACCCTTTCATTTTTAATTATGAAAGGAAAGGCTTTGTCAGCTACTGGAGCAAAATTAGGCAACAGGAGCCGGAAAAGATGTCTTATTTGGACAGTACAGGGAGGAGAAATTATATTACCTCTACAATTATTTTCTAAACAAAGTAAGATCTAGGATTCTTTGGTTTTAAATGTCCAACAAATTAGAGACCTATTTTACTTGTCATCAATATCCGGCCAGGTGAATTTCTGACTTACTAAACTTGTTTCCCTAAGCAGATAAACCTGGGTCTTCAGACAAACAAGTCAATGAGGGAAGTGGGAAAAGAAGATATCAATGAGAAGGATGCATTCTGTGTCTTTACTTTCATATGTGGTCCAAATGCTTTTTTCCCCTCTCCAACATTAAAGGAAAGGTGAGAGAAAAATAACAGCCTGTCTGGCTATTAAGATGATTTCCTTTGGGGCTATAAAGCGTGAAAAAAACGCATCTTTAAGTTATCTGGATTCCTGCGGTTGCAGCTGGACCTACGAAACTGGCGCTAGCTGCTTTTCCTTCTCTCTCTACCTTCTCTAAGTCCTACAATAATGATCATTTCTTGACAGTACTCTACCTCATAGTCTCCACACTAAAAACTTTATTCTAATTCTTTGACTTAAACCACATAAAAACTCAATGTCAAATTGAATGATGAAGAAAAAACAAACAAACAAAAAACCTCTAGGATGATATTATCTTCATTTAATAGGTGAGGAAACAAAGACACAAAGAGGTTAATTATTTGGCCAAGATAACATAGCTAGTAGGCGATAAACCTGTGATTCAAACGAAGATTTGAGAAACTCCAATTCTTGTGCTCCAAACACTTACCTTTTCCTTTCTGCATTAAGACTCCTTGTTATCAGAAATCTTTCTTGTATGCACCCAAATGAAGTTCTTTCTAAATTCACTCTCAGCATAATTATCATGCTGTAGCTATTACAACTAAGGGTATTAACTGTAGTGTGTGGCCATAACTAAGGTATGACTGCCACCTGATGGCAATACAGCTAATTTTCAGGCAAAAGTTTGACAGAAAAAAATTTTTAATTTACAAATTTAAATTTCAAATATGGGGAATATATATATTACTGTTTTGTATATGTATGTATTTTGGCATGCATTTTTGATGTTTATAAAAAATGAATTTTGTGTGCCCAATTAAAAAAAAACTTATTTGGCAACATCACTTATTCAAAAGCTAGGAGGAAGACAGCCAAGCATTCAAAATAAGTATTTGTTAATGCTTCACAGAGTTAAATACTCCTGTATCTGTGTTCATTCTAATAATGCTGTTCAAATTGCTAACACAGTATTTATATTACAATTCTATACATGTGCATTCAGATTAGATTCTAATCTTGAGTGCAGGGTCTTTATCTGATAGATTACCTAATATCTATGCTGCCTTGAAAAAAATAAGCACCTTGCAAATGTTTACTGAACAAATGTTTTTTACGTCCTTGCACTAACTCATAGCAAAATATCATAAAATCGTTTCATTACAAAGCTGATTTATACTTACTGGTTGATACAATTGCACTTGGTTTCAGTTATTTGCTTTCCCAATCCACACCACATTAAAAGAGCAAAATAGACAAAGAAAAATGAATTACAGAGGTAAGTACACAGGCAGTTACAAGAAATGATGAGAACGTGATGAAGAAATATCCGTCCTTAAAAAAAAGCCTAGAATTCCCCTATAAAAGATCACACAAAATAAATAAAAAATTAATACTTGAGGTCTTTTAATGGATATTCCAATATCCTGGCATTTTTAATAACATGGAATACTAGTGCATTAAAAGTTGAGCACATTAAATAAAATTCACAACGAAATCATTATCATATATATATATATATCATATCATACCTATACTAAAGTATGTTTAGTATAGGCATGCCTTGGAAATATTATGGGTTAGGGTCCAGACCACCACAATAAGGTGAATATTGCAATAAAGCAAGTCACATGAATTTTTTCAGTTTCCCAGTGTGTATAAAAGTTATGTTTACACTATACTGTAGTCTCTTAAGTGTGCAATAGCATTATACCTTTTTTAAAAAAGCCAATGTGTATACTTTAAAAATATTTTATTGTTAAAAATGCTAATGATCATCTGAGCCTTCGGCTAGTTTTGCTGCTGGAAGGTCTTGCCTTGATATTGATAGCTGCTGATCAGGGTGGCTGCGGTGGCTATGGCAATTTCTTAAACTACAACAATGAAGTTTGCTGCATCAATTGACTCTTCCTTTCACAAAAGATTTCTCTTTAGCATGTGATGCAGTTTAACAGCATTTTACCCAGAGTAGAACTTCAAAATTGAGTCAATCCTCTTGACCCCTGCCACTGCTTTTTCAACTAAGTTTATGTAATATTCCAAATCTTTTGTTATTTCAACAATGTTCGCAGCATCTTCACCAGGAGTAGAGTCTATCTCAAGAAACCACTTTCTCTGTTCATCCATAAGAAGCAACTCTTCATCTATTCAAGTTTGATAATGAGATTGCAGCCATTCAGTCACATCTTCAGGCTCCACTTCTAATTCTAGTTCTCTTGCTATTTATACCACATTTGCAGTTATTTTCTCCACTCGTCGTGACCCCCTCAAAGTTACCTATGAGGGTTAGAATCAACCTCTTCCAAACTTCTGTTCATGTTGATATTTTGACCTACTTCCTTGAATCATGAATGTTCTTAATGGCATCTACAACGGTGATTTTTTCCCAAAAGTTTTCCTTTTGCCCAGATCCACCAGAGGAATCACCATCTGGGGCAGCCAACACCTTACAAAACGTATTTAAGTAATAAGGTTTGAAAGTCAAAATGACTCATGCATCACATGGGCTGAAGAATAGATCGCTGTGTTAGTCCACATGGAAACATCGTTAATCTCCTTGTATATCTCCATGAGAGGTCTTGGCTGAGTAGGTGCAATATTAATGAGCAATAATATTCTGAAAGGAATCTTTTTATTCCTGAACTGTAGGTCTCAACAGTGGGCTTAAAATATTTAGTAAACCATGCTGTAAACAGATGTGCTGTAATCTAGGCTTTGTTGTTTTGTTAATACAGCAGAGTAGATTCTGCATAATTCTCAAGAGCTCTAGAATTTAGGAATGGTAAATGAGTACTGGCTTCAACTTCAAGGCACCAGTTACATTAGCTCCTAACAAGAGAGTCAGCCTGCCCTTTAAAGTCATGTACTGATTTCTCTTTTCTAGCTATGAAAGTCCTAGATGGCATTTTCTTCTACTAGAAGGCTGTTTTATCTCCATTGAAAATCTGTTGTTTAGTGCAGCCACCTTCATCAATTATTTTTGCTAGATCTTCTGGATAATGTGCTGTAGCTTCTCCATCAGAACTTGCTGCCTTACCTCACACTTTTATGTTATGGAGACTTCCTGCCTTAAACCTCAACACCCAATCTCTGCTAGTTTCAAATTTTTCTTCTGTAGCTTCCTTACCTTTCAGCCTTCATACAATTGAAAAGAGTTAGGACCCTGCTGTGGATTAGGCTTTGACTTAAGGCACTGTTGTGGCTGGTTTGATCTTCTATCCAGAACACTCAATCTTTTCCCACATCACTACTAAGGCTGTTTCACTTTCTTATCGTTCCATTAGAGAAGCATTTCAATTTCCTTCAATAACTTTTCCTTTACATTCACAAGTTGGCTAACTGGTGCAAGAGACCTACCTTGCAGTCTATCTTGGCTTTCGACATGCCTTCCTCCCTAAGCTTAATCATCTCGAGCTTCTGATTTAAAGTGAGAAACTTGCAACTTTTCCTCTCACTTGAACACTTAGAGATCATTGCATATTAACTGGCCTAATTTAAATATTGCTGTTTCTCAGGGAATATGGAGACCCAAGTAGAGGAAGAGAGATGAAGGGAATGCTAGTTGGTGAAACAGTCAGAACAAACACAACATGTATTAAGTTCACTGTCATATATGGGCACTACTGTGGTGCTTCAAAACAATTCCAATAGTAACATCAAAGATTATGGTTAGAATATTTAAAGAAAAAAAATTACCCATTAAAGATCACACTACTGGCTGGGCATGGGGCTCATGCCTGTAATCCCACCACTTTGGGAGGCCGAGGCAGGCGGATCACCTGAGGGGAGGAGTTCGAGACCAGCCTAACCAACACGGTGAAACCCTGTCTCTACTAAAAATACAAAAATTAGCTGGACATGGTGGCAGGCACCTGTAATCTCAGCTAATTAGGAGGCTGAGGCAGGAGAAATGCTTGAACCGGGGAGGCAGAGGTTGCAGTGAGCTAAGATCGTGCCATTGCACTCCAGCCTGGGTGACAAGAGCGAAACTCCATCTAAAAAAAAAAAAAAAAAAAGGAAAAAGGAAGACGTGCACACCACCATGCCTGGCTAATAGTTGTATTTTTTGTAGAGATGAGGTTTCCCCATCTTGCCCAGGCTGGTCTGGAACTCCTGGGCTCAAGTGATCCACCCACCTCAGCCTCCCAAAATGTTAGCATTATTGGCATAAGCCACCATCCCCCACCTGGATAGACTTATTTACTGGAAGTGCTAGATGTGGTTTGTATATATACACATAAAGGTGATAAAATATTGTTTATGCTTATAGTTATAGCCAAATTGGAAGTCTGCCTAAACCTTGCAAAATATAAAAGCATCAAATTATATACTATAAATAAGCAATATGTTCCCAGAAAGAAGTACTTTTACTTTATTTAGAAAATAGACATTCACAGTTATACTCAAAGAATATCAGATCAAGTAGTTTAAGCAATAAGTATCTCTTCTTAAAAATGCAAACTTCATAATGTTTTGAGTAAATAATGCATCATTGTAAAGAGGTTCTTAAAGTGGAAAAGAATGGCTATACAAGCTATTCCTAACTTTTTCCCTCTACTAGAACATAAGTTCCATCAATACTGTTGAAAATACTATTTTATGGCTGGGTACGGTGGCTCACGCCTGTAATCCCAGCACTTTGGGAGGCCGAGATGGGCGGATCACAAGGTCAGGAGATCGAGACCATCCTGGCTAACACGGTGAAACCTCATCTCTACCAAAAATACAAAAAAATTAGCCGGGCGTGGTGGCGAGTGCCTGTAGTCCCAGCTACTTGGGAGGCTGAGACGGAGAATGGCGTGAACCCGGGAGGCGGAGCTTGCAGTGAGCCGAGGTCACGCCACTGCACTCCAGCCTGGGTGACAGAGCAAGACTCTGTCTCAAAAAAAAAAAAAAAAAAAAAGAAAAGAAAAGAAAATACTATTTTATGATATTAAAATCTCAATAAAAGCTAATAAGAATTCACTGACACTCTGGTTTCCTTACTGGAAGGTAATGGGTCCACATTAGAATCTAGGATCCTGCTAATCCATATGGCAGCTTTAAAGTATAAATTTCAAAAACATGCTCCTTCTACAGGCAGATGCAACTAGACTCCAAGGAGGACAGGCCAAATTTCAGTTCCCACTCTTTCTAGCACAGTTACTCAGGGATACCCTAACCCTGTTAATCACTTGCAGAACTTTTAAAAAGTTCCCTAGGTCTGGACCTCATTCAGCACTGATCTAAGTTCCCCAGGTAATTCAAATGTACAGCCGGGGCTGAAAACTTCTATTTTAATGTCAACTGAGACCACAAGAGGAGAACTTACCCTCTTCCTTCTGCAAACAACTGTAAAACTGGTTAAAATACATGAAGTGACTTTTTCAAGCACTGAGGAACAAGCACTAGATAGGCAAAGCATCAGGAAAATATAATGTACAATCGAGATAAAATCAGCCAATAGAAAGAGACACCAAGATAATTGAAATGTTTGAATAAGTAGGCAATTTTTTTAAAAGTTACTTTATTTTTTTTTACAGCAGTTTTAGGTTTACAGAAAAACTGATCAGAAAGTACGAAGAGTTTCCATATTGCCCTTCTTCTCCACCCCTACACATCCAGCTTCCCCTCTTATTTACATCTTGTGTTACTGTGATACATTTGTTTCAACTGATGAACCAACATTAATATATCAATATTAAAGTCCATTATTTACATTAAGGTTCACTCTTGGTGTGGTACATGGGGCTTGAAAAATATATAATGACATATATATACCATTACAGTATCATACAGAATACTTTACTGCCCCCCAAATCCCCTGTGCTCTACCTACCTGTCCCTCCCTCTGTCCCCCAGAGCCCCTGACAACCCGGATCTTTTTACTGTCACCATAGTTTTTCTTTTTCCAGAATGTCGTATAGTTGAAATCATACAGTATATGTAGATTTTTCAGGTTGGCTTCTTTCAGCCTGCAATATGCTTTCAAGTTTCCTCTATGTCTTTTCATGGCTTCACTGATCATTTCTTTTTATTGCTAAATAACATTCCACTGTATGAACGGGCAACAGTTTGTTTATCCAGTTACCTACTGAAGGACATCTTGGTTGCTTCCAAATTTGATGATTATGAATAAAGCTGCTATATGTGGAGGTTTTTGTGTGGACATAAACTTTCAATTCATTTGGGTAAACACCAAGCGGTGTGATAGCTGGATTATATGATGAGAATATGTTCAGTTTTGTAAGAAACTACCAAAGTGTCTTCCAAAGTGGCCATCCTATTTTGTGTTCCTACCAGGAATGAATGGGAATTCCTGTTGCTCCATATCTCACCAACATTTGCTGTTGTCAGTGTTTTGGATTATAGCCATTCTTATAGGTATACAGTGGTTATCTTGTTTTGATTTGTAATTCTCTAATAACATATGATAACGGATATTTTATTTCCCCCATACAGAAGGCTAGAGTTGGATATTTCTCTTCCTCCCAGGTCAGTGAAGCTCTGATAAGATAGTTTCTACTGAGGCACATTTTGTTAAGGACAGAATGTTCTGGATGTATTTCAAAATGGCTACATTCCCTCCCCACCATCTGGAAGTATGAGGGCTTTTCTGCAATTTTCACTGAAAGAAACTGGGAGGGCTCTTGGAAGTGAAAGTCATGAAAAGTATGGGATCCCCTAAGACCTCCCTCACCCCTGCCAGGAGTTTTTAACTCATCTGTCCATACTGAGTCTCCAGGAATTCATCAATTATAAGTTTTCCTATTGCAGGACTGGCTACAGTGGTGATTTCTGTTCATGGGTTTTTGTTCCATTAAGATGGGATTCTCTGTAACTGGCTATCTGACTCACCAATTTTGGGGACAGGAGTTTGCCTGTGACCTTAATTCTCTGATAAATCTAAGAAGAGTTGTTGATTTTTCAGTTCGTTCAGCTTTTTTCTGGTTAGGATGGGAGTAACAACTTCCAAAGCTCTTCCATGCTGGCTCAGAAACTAGAATTCTAAGCAAGGACTTTTAAACAATAATTATAAATTGCCCAATGACTGAAAGAAGCTGGTCATAAACAGTAAACAGACAGGGCTTCTCAGCATAAAAATGGAAGTATTATACGTGAAGAGAACCAAATGGAAATTTAAGAAGTAAAATATATAATATCTGAAGTGAAATTTTACTAGATGAGATTAAGAGCAGATTAGTTGCTACAGAAAAGAGTTAATGAATCTGAAGACAGAATAACAGAAATTATTCAGTCTGAAGAACATAGAGGATAAATTGCTGAAAAACAAGAGTATCAAATGATATAATATACATATAATTAGAGTACTAGAGGGAGAAGGGAGGGAAAGAAATGGGGCAGAAAATATATCTGAAGATATAATAGCAAATCTCTTTAAAACTGATAAAAATAACCTAGAGCCCCAAGAACATCAGCAAATCCTAAGCAAGATAAAGACAAAAAAAACAAACAACAACAAAAACAATAAAACTGCAACAAGGCATATCATGGTCAAACTGCTGGAAAACAAAGACAAGGAGAAAAATCCTAAAGGCAGCCAGAGGGGAAAAATAGTATAAATAACTGACTTTTTAATCAGACTACAGAGGCCAGAAGATAATGGTACTTTTTAAAGTACTCAAACAGAGGGGGAAAACTGTCAGTCCAAGGTTAAATAACGCTATTGACCAACTTGAGCTGATTGAGATTTATAGAATACTCTACCTAAAAAATTTAGCAAAGCAATAAAGTATAAGGTCAATATGCAAAAATCAATTATACTTCTACATCCTAGTAGCAACCATTTGGAAAATAAAATTTAAAAACCATTTATAATAGTATCAGATAATATAAAATGCTTATGAGTAAACTTAAGGCATAAAAACTACAAAAGCAGGTTTTAGAGAAATTGAAGGTCTAAATAAAAGGGGAGCTAGATAGGAAGCTATATCATGCCCACAAATTGTCCGAATCAATATGGTTAAGGAGGTAATTGTCCCTAAATTGATCTATAGATTTTACTTAATGTAAACTGAAATCCCAAGAGGATTAAAAAAAAAAAGAAAAGAAATTGACATGATTTAAAATTTTCTGTGGAGGAAGGGTTTTCCAATAAAAACCAGAAAACCTGCTAGACAAATTCTAAAAGAGCTGTTAACACTTGATTTAAAATTTATATAGAATTGCAAGAGATCTAGAATAGCCAAAACAATCTCAAAAAAGAAGAAAACCTTGGAGGACTTATGCTATTACCTGGTTGCAAGACTTAGTATAATATTATAACAATAAAGTTAGTGTGGTATTTATTAACATAGAGATGTATAACAGGCCAATGCAACAGGAAAAAAGGTCAAGAAATAGACTCATGCTTATTAGTCAATTGATTTTCAACAAAGATTTTAAGGCAATTCAATAGAGTCAGAAAAGTGTTTTCAATAAATGATTTCAAAAACCTGAACAGAAAAAAAAAAAAGAAAGAATCTTGACCCATACACCTCACACCAAATTAAAAAATTAATTCAAGATGACCCATGGTCCTAAATGTAAGATCTATAATTCTAATGCTCTCTAAAGCAAATACAGAATAATATTTTTCATGACTTGGGCAAAGATTTCTTAGGACACAAAGGTACTAAACATAAAAGAAAAAAAGATAAATTGTACTTAGTCTCATCAAAATACATCACTGAGAAAACGAAAATATAAACCTCAGGCTAGGAGAATTTAATAAATATATTTGACAATGGATCCATAACTAGAATATATATAAGTAATCTTAATAAGTCAGTAATAAAAAGGCAACCTAATTTAACATTTTACAAAACTAGAGTCATAACAAAAACCCTCAATATCAGGAGTCAGCAGAGAAACGCAAAATAAAGCCATAATGAAATTCCACTTTACCCCTACTATAGTAGTTAAAGACTGACGACACCAAACAATACAAGCATGTGGAACAACTGAAACTCTCATACGTTAATGTTAGGAGTTTAAAACTGTATAGCCATTTTGGGAAAAAAAATGATTTTTTATTAAGTTGAAGATAAATCTACCCAATGACCAAGCAATTTTACTCCTATGTATGTAAGCAATAGAAATAAAAACTTATGTTCACAAAAAAGATCTGTAGAAGAATGTTCATAGCATCTTTACTCAGAAGAGTTAAGGGGAACAGATGAATGAATTCTGATATACGATACCATAAAATACTACTCAACGATAAAGAAATGAACCACAAATATATACAACATGGGCTAATCTAAAAGAAATTATGTTGACTGAAGCAAATGAAAATTCTATTTCTAATCAAGGCAGTAGTTGCTTATGGGGTGTAGGAACTGACCGAAAAGCAGCACAAAGTCATTTTGTGAAGTAATGAAATAATTTTCTTGAAGTGTTGAGTAGTTTTCAAAATATGTTATAATGATAATTCAGTAAGTTCATATAGTCATGCTCCACATAATGATGTTTAAGACAATGATGGATCGCATATAGGATGGTCTCCCCTAAAATTACAATGCCATATTTTTACTGTACCTTTTCTATGTTTAGATAGGCTTAGATACACAAATACCACTGTGTTGCAACACAGTATTCAGTACAGTCACATGCTGTACAGGTTTGTAGCGTAGGAGTAACAGGCTGTATTATCTAGTTTAGGTGTGTAGCAGGCTATACTATCTAGCTTTGGGTAGTATATTCTATGATGTTCTATAGTATATTCTATAATGTTCACACAATGATGAAATCACCTAACAAAGCATTTTCCAGAAAGTATCCTAATCATTAAGTAACACAAGACTGTACAAGTGTTTATACAACCTAGATCTCCTGAATATAAAGATTCTGGGCTTTGGCCTCTCTGAGGACTCTCAATTTTTTAAAAAATCAAATATATCCTGATATCAGGCAAGAAAATCTATGGTAACATAGATATACACTAATTAAATTGAGATTAGAAATCCTTTTCTCTCCCCCTTACCATGTGGATTTTTTCCATTGCATGTAATAAGTATTCCAAGAAAACTGTATTAGTAGCAGATATAAGCACAATACTTTCTCTCAAGGGTTACCTTATATCTTTAAAATTTTTTATCATGACGATAACTGCTGAATATATTTATCTTAATTTACAGGATTTCTTTTACTGGGGAAAAATAAATTTAAGATTTTTCCTGCTGCCCTGATGTCCTGTGCACCAAAGAACATTATCAAGAGAGTTAAAAAGCAACTCATAGAATAGAAGAAAACATTTGCAAATTATGTATCAGATAAGGGCCTAGTTACCAGAATATATAAATAACTAAAACTCAACAACAAAAAGACAAACAACCCAATTAAAATATGGGGAAAGGACCTGAATATACATTTCTCCAAAGGAGATACACAAATGGTAAATAAGCATATGAAAAGGTGTCCAAGGTCACTAGTCATTAGGGTACTGCAAATCAAAGCTACAATGAAAATACCATCTCACTCTTACTAGGTTGGCCATGATAAAAACCCCAAAACAAAAAGCAGAATATAACAAGTGTTTGTAAGTATATGAAGAAACTAGAATCCTTGTACATTGCTGGTGGGAATGTAAGGTGGTGCAGCTGCTGTGGAAAACAGTTTGGATGTTCCTCAAAAAGTTAAACAAAGAATTACCATATGACTCAGCAATTCCACTCCTAGGTATATACCCCAAATAACTAAAAACAGATATTCAAACAAATATTTGTATACAAATTTTCATACCAGCAACTATTCATAGTAGTCAATAGGTAGAAAGAACTTAAATGTCTATCAATGACAAACAGATAAAATAATGTAGTATATCCATACAATGGAATTCTGCTACAAAAATAAATCATTATATGGATACATGTAAAACATGGATGAAACTTGGTACATTATTCTAAGTGAAAGAAACCAGATACAAAATGTTGTATGATTACATTTATATGAAACTTCCAAGATCAGTAAATGAAACTAGCGGTTGCCAGGGAATGGGGAAAGGGGACATGGGAGTGATTCCTTAATGTGTACACGGTTTCCTTTCAGAGTGATGAAAATGTCTTGGAATAAGACAGAGGTGATGGTTACACAACACTGTGACTATATTAAATGCCACTGAATTGTATACATTAAAATTGTTAATGGTTAATTCGCGTTACGTAAAATCTGTTACCCTCAAAATTTGTTATCCCCACCCGCCCCCCAACAAAATTAAATCTTAGGAAACAGTTACCTATATATATCATGTTACATAACATCTATGTCTTTGAATCTTCTACTTCAGTGGTGCTGTCAATAAACGTTTTGATTTCCTAGCTATTAGACCAACGGCAGCATACTTAGTGTTCTACAGTATTTTTTTATGATTAATTCCAGTGAATGCAGCAAATGGCATGTTCTCTTTAAATTCAACTGGAAAAAAAATCCAAAACTATATTTTATACCACCAAGTTGACACTGAAAACTATGTTTGAGATTGTATTTCTTTTTGCTTGTAAAATATAAACAGTATAGCAAACCAGCGTCATAATAAACAGTATTCTAATGTTATAAGTTTGTACTACTATTTTGTTTGAAGTCTTAATTTACTTCATTTTTAATACTTTGCAAATTCATGGGAAAGAGATGAAATGTGGAAATATCAGGTCTGCATCTACTGCCTGGGTTCCCATCCAGTCACTACCATGTACAAGACATGCAACTTTGGCTAAGTTATTTCACCTTTCTAGAACCTCAATATTTCTTTTATAAAATGGGAATGACAAAATATTTACTTCATGAGATTGTACTGATGATTAAATGAGTTAACATTTATAAAGCAATTAGTGCCTTACACAGATAATAACTGCTATACACGTTTATTAAGTAAAAATATAAATAAATTACTATGGTCCTTCCATAAACATTCTGTGGGAAAAACAAACAAAACCAAGAGCACAATATAGTCTATCCATCTATGAAGGTCTCCTTTCAATTTTTAGATGAATCCTTGGGCTTACAGGCAGTGGTCCTGGAAGAATCACTGTAATTTCAATAAAGCATTAGTAACAAACCTGTTGCTATGAAATAAAAAACATAAACAGGCAACTACAAGGTGAGAGAGAAGTTAGTCAAAGAATAAAAGAGGCTAACCTCATAGAAGCAGAGTTCCATTTTATAGTTCAAGGAAAGACATAATTTTTTTTTTTAATAGAGACAAGATCTCACTATGTTGCCCAGGCTGGTTGTAAACTCCCAGCCTCAAGTGATCCTCCCACCTCCACCTTCCACAGTGCTGGGATTACAAGTGTGAGCCACTGTGCCCAGCCAGGAAAGACATGTTAATGTGATGAATTTAAATGAGCAATATTACAGAATACTAAGTAACTGAATAGCAGAGTCACCATATCAACTTGGATTTTTTTTGCTCTAGGTTAGAACCATAAATAACAGTGCACGCATTTTAAGTAAAGCCATATGTTTCCAAAAGGCCCTGCTTCCACACAAGAATAAGCTTAAAATTTGTTTTCTTCTTGAGCAAGGAATTCTTTTCTGTATCTAAGATATATTAATACTTCACATACAGAAATATGTAAAACACAGTTAAACCCTTTGATGCTTTAGTATGCTATTTGATAGGGTTGCACCAGATATACTTATATTGAAATATCATTTGCTGTTTACCTGAAATCCAAATTTAACTGGGCATTCTGCATTTCATCTGGCAACCCTATGTATTTGGCTTCAGGATCTTTATTTATAAATATTTCGCATGATAGAACTAAAGATTTATACAAGCTGATGTAACCATCATGTCTCTGAAAGAATGTGAACTCAACTGTTACTTTGTCTGACTCCACCAACCCTAACAAAAGCTTGGTTAGGGCAGCAATGCTAGCACAAAGCACAAAATCTGGCTCTCTGATCTGCAAACTGAATATATTATCTCCCTAATATTGGACTTATAATTCCAGACACAAGTTACAATCAATATTAAATATGGCATCTCTGATGTTATAATAGGAAGCATTATAACACAACAAGAGGTATCTTTGGAGGCACTAGCAATAAAGATCAGTAAAATTATTGAGGAAATAAACTGCAATGAAAGCAAGTTCTCTATAAGACATACTGTTGAGAGACAATTCTTCATGTGTCTCTTGCATTTCTGAAAGGCTTGTGAGCAGAAATCCTGACTGTCTTTGTTACAGACTATCTTTTCAAGGATACTCATATTAGGGAAAAGCCTGGGGAAACAGAGATATGTCTCCCTTTGGAGCAAAGAACAGGTCCACTTACAGCATTGGTGGATAAAGCTTGCTGTGCATTATAAAATAGTTTGGATCCCTAAGCACAGAGTTTTTCTCCTGTATTGCAATCCACTAGTATGAACCTCGCCTTTTGTATGTTGAGCTGTGGAAATCAGGGCTCAAGGAAAGAGAACAAATGATAATCCTACCATTAATAAGGTCCTTTGTCTCAAGTTTTCTGCTGCTATACATGAATCAATCTATGGTAGGCTAACTTGTTAGCATGTAATTAGGAGGGCAAAATCTCAAGATTCTTTACAGTTCTTGACACATAAAATTCAGGATGATTTCAGATTTTTTTTTGCTTTTTATGTAAATTGTCCCACTTGATCATTCCATTTTAGTTTGAAATGACAAAGACATCATTCACTTATCATAAATATATTTTATCTTTTTAATTAGTATGGGTCACCTGTAACTATTCACACACAATAGTCTCTATGATGTAGCATGAATGTGTACGGCATGTGACTACAGAAGCTCAACAAGTTTGGATGCCTTAATTTGCCAAAAATTTGAAAACCTGAACTTACTGGATCTTAATATTAAATAATATAGTTGAACCAGTATAAAATTAATTTATTAAATTGTTCTTTTCAAGTATAGATTTACATTTCCTCTTTTTAGTCCAACTCTTTGCTTCACAATTTGCTTTCACACCAATAAGGAGAGATTTCATATCAGAGGTTTATTTCTGCGACTTCGCTCAATTGTGCTGCTTCTGAATTCGTTATCAGACAGCCTATATACTTTATTGTAGCTAAGTCTGTCCCTGTACAAACACTGAATGACCTTTAGACTACTGCAGTTCCTGTAGGCTTAGCACTGTATTCTCAGAAGAACAAGATATTTTATTAGCAAGGTTCCTCTTGAATTGCATAAATGGGAGGCAGATAACACAGTATGCTACCATGTCCACAGTTTTTGTGATACACTGCAGGGAAGGGCAAAGCTTATTCCTGCTTGAGTAACATTAGGACATTTTCTTATTTTGTCTTTATTATCCTTCCATGATTCATTTAGCAATTAAAATAGGCCTTATCTTGGTATCTGGAATGGGGTGAGAAAAGGGAAGCGCTAGGTAAAATTCCAAAGTTTATCTTTGGTATTCTAATTTTCCACAAACCTGATTTTTGTCTTAGTCCCCTTTCTTTGTCCCTTCTTCTCAAAGTTGTGTTCACCAGCTGCTCTTTTAAGTTTACCTTCTTGTTCCTAGTCCACCCAGAATAGCTTCTTTCCCATTGAATATCAAGCTATAAAGTTGCCTCTAATCCTTGCAACCATTCTCTTCCCAGAACTTCCATTCAGGTGACACAAACAGAACAATTTAATGGAACTATAATATTTTTCTCTAGTAAAACACAGTTTTTAAAAAAATACCCTGTCTGCTTGCGGGAACTAAATAAAAACATAAAAATTAAAAAAAAAAAAAAAGAGAGAAAAAAATACCCTGAAGATTACCTTTCCCATGTAAAACTATTTCTTTCTACTGGCCTTTACTTCTACTCGTCACTAAAAATAACCTTCAAACAGACTTTTATTTTGTGGAAGAGGTATCAACTCTCCTCTTAGCTTTATAATGTAGGCGTTGGCAAACTACAGCCTGAGAACCAAATCTGGCCCAACACCTGTTTTTGTAAATAAAACTTTATTGAAACACAGCCACATTCACTTATTCATATACCATCCATGGCTGCTTTCATGTTATAACAGAGTTGAGTAGTTTAGACAAAGATGTGTGGCTCCCAAAGTCCAAAATGTTTACCATTTGGTCCTTAACAGAAAAAGTTGATTCTTGTTTTACAGCATAGAAAATTGGGTCGCTGGTTGTGTATTCTGAAATACTTTTCAAGAAAACTTTGCCTGAGTTATTGGTATGCATTCACCTCACCTCTCTATAGAGGTGGACTGCCTTTCAAGTCTTGTCAAGAGTCCTAAATTTCCAAAAAAAGAATGTCAGTGAGATCCTTTAATGCTTATCAACATCACTTTAATTTACCCTGAAAACTGGCTACCTTTCTGATACTATTACCACAATTCATTGTTGTTCAAAATCTTGGTAGTGAGAAATGATGTTCCTGAAAATTGCGGAAAAAAATATATTCCATTCATTATGCTATTCATTCTAAATTGCTACATTAAGATGATGCCAGACCATTAGTAAGTCGAATACAGTGATTACGCTATTTTATCCATTGTAGAATCCTTTTTATTTAGCCCTTTAAAGAAGGTGATTGACCTTTAATAAAGAAATTCTAAGAAAAAGTCCTATAAAACAACAGTATTTGATACATGGATCCTGTTTACTACAATATAGCAAAAATAATGAAACAAAACAAAACACACAGGGAGAAAATTAACACCACCAAAAATTGCTTTTTCGAAAAGACAAATAAAATAACAAACTTCTGGTGAGACAATTCAAGAAAAAAAGAGTGAAGGCACAAACAACTAAAAACTAAAATAAAATCAGGAATGAAACTAGAAAACATTAAATATTGTAGATATTAAAAAGATAATTGAAGGATACTATGAACTACTTGATTATAAATTTAAAAACTCAGAATGGGCAAACTCCTCCAAAAATATAATTTACCAAAACTGATTGAAAAAAAATGTAGTATCCCCCCAATACTGTGTCACCTTAATCTAATCACCGGGAAATATAATACAAACCCAAACTGAAGAATAGTTCACAAACTTACTGGCCAATACTCTTCAAAAAAATCAAGGTCATGCAAAGATAAGGAATTAGTCCAGATTAAACGAGTAAAGGAACATGAAAACTGAATTCAATGTGTTCCTGAATTTGATCTTGGAAAAAGCTGTTATGCAAAACATTAGTAAGATGATTGGTAAAACTTAAATATGGGCCATACATTAAATATCAATATTGTGTCAATATAAAATTTTCTAAAGAAGATCAGTGTATTGGTTAACCTAAGAGAATGTCCTTATTCTTAGAATATATATGCTGAAGTATTTAATGATAAAAGAATACTATGTCTATAATTATCATATTGTTCAGGAAAAACAATGTATGTAAGTATATATGTATGCATATATATATATATGTGTATCTACCTACAAAAAACAGGCAATGATAAAGCAAATGTGCCAAAATGCTAATTTGTGATTCTGATGAAAATTATATAGAAGTACTCTGCACTACCTTTTTTTTTTTTTGAGATGGAGTTTGACTCTTGTTGCCCAGGCTGGAGTGCAGTGGTGTGATCTCAGCTCACTGCAACCTCCACCTCTACCACCTGCCTCAGCCTCCCAAGTAGCTGGGATTACAGGTACTCGCCACCACGCCTGGATAATTTTTGTATTTTTAGTAGAGATGGGGTTTCACTATGTTGGCCAGGCTGGTCTTGAACTCCTGACCTCAGGTGATCCACCTGCCTCAGCCTCCCAAAGTGCTGGGACAGTGTGAGCCACTGCTCCTGGCCAACTTTTTAAAGTCTTCTGTAAGTTTCTGATTATACTTTAGAAGCTTTACAGTTTTGCCTTTCACATTTAAATCTTCAATCCACTTGGAACTGAATTTTATTTAATACTTACCATATGGATACCCAATTGTCTCAAACATCATTTATTGAAAAATCTCCATCTTTTACACCGATCCACATATGTTATGTCCAAAAATGGCTATGTCCATGTCTGGCCTTTCTCTTAGTTTCCTTCTATTCTAAAATTAAGACCTCCAGTTCATTAAAAAACAATATAAAGTCAATGAAAATAATAAACCATGAAATGAGAGAGGATCTATTAGTAAAAACACATAACAAAGGACACAGAAAAGTATCAGAAATAAAGAAGAAAAAAGTAATCTTATTAGAAATGGGCAAAACATTAGAATAGGCACTTCATATGGAGCAAACCTACATAACCAATAATCACACAAAGCAGTGCTCAACTGCATGGGTAATCAGAGAAATGCAAATTAAAGCCACAATAATATACCATTTCACATACATCAGTTTGGCAAAGTTTAAAAAGCTTGCCAGTATCAAGAGTTGGAGAGTGTGTGGAGTAACAAACTGTGCTGGTGGGAGTAAAAATTGGTACAACTCTGAAAACTGTCACATTAGCTAGTAAAATTGAAGTTATGCATAACCTATGACTCAGCAATTTCCCTCACAGGTAAGTATTTCAGAGAAACTGGTATGCCAGGACATATACATAAGAATGTTCATAGCAGCTTGGTTTGTAATAGCCACAAGTTAGAAGTAATCCAAGAATCTATCAACAGTAGAATGGATAAATAAATGTGGGTATATTCAAATGGAGATATATTACAGCAATGATAATGAACAATCTACAGGTACTGTCAAAAAAGATGGATTAATATCCTAATGTCTTGAGTGAAAAAGCAAGATAGAGAAGAATACTACTGTACAATTTCATCTATATAGAATTCAATAACAGGTGGAAACAACCTCTATTTAGTGTGCATACATAGGTGATAAAACTAAAATGGAAGGAACTCATCATCACAAAAGACAGTATAGTGATTACTTCTAAGTATTAGGAAGGGTATGGTAATTGGAAAAGATACACAGAGAACATCTGTAGCGTTGAGAGTGTTCTACTTCTTGATCTGGATAATAACTGAAAGGGTGTATGCTTTAATTATTTGATAAAATGTGCCTGTTTTGTGCATTTTCTGACTTTATGTGTTATGTTTTATAATTAAGAAAATTTCTTTAAAAAAGGAAAAAAATTAATGATGTTTGGAGGAACTCCTAGGACGTAAAGTAAAATCAGGGTGCATGCAGAGTATATAAGGAAACAAGATGGAAAGATAGTTATTTAACACATAAAACCTCTTGAGATGCTATACAATAAAATTACATAGAAATACCTGCATAATGTCCATACTAGGTCTACAGTAAACATATATGTGTAATGTGTGGACTGCCCCCTCCATCCTGCTAAGTTAATAATACACATTCCTATATTAGGTCAGTGGTAGAAGAAGGGAAGGAAAAGGAGAAGAGGGAGACATAAGTTTGAGACAGCTCTCTAGTTCCTGATTCCTGTCCCTAATGAGGCTTGGCTATTAATTCCTATTCTTAGGTTCCTATTCTATTCTGTATCATATATTTTCCTATTTTACTTACTTTTAGGTGGTTTTTCTTAGCAGCAGGGATTGTGATTGAAATAGGTCATATGCTTAACTGTATTGTTCCATTCTATTATTAATTTTGGAAGTCAAACAATAACAATATGACAAATGTCTCTTTTCTGATTTATCAATATATAGGTAAAAATCAGGTTTGTTTTCATAAAAATTTTCTAAAGGTAAATAATACTCATTAAAATGCTCTAAAATCACTTCTCTTTAACTTACCCTCAAAGTATGGTGCTCTTGTGCTAATAATATTCTTAGTTCTTCGTGTAGCGTTATAACTTCCAGAAACTGTCCCCATAAAGCCATCAAAAGTGAGCAAAGTTGCGCAAGATTCATATTTATAAGTTCTGCCAGTTCATCAGGATTCTCTATTTTCTGAAATGAAAAGAAAAAAAATTTCACTATTTCCCAAGATTTAATGTAACATACTTAAATATAATGTTATTGAGAATATTAATACAAAGGCAAATTTGTGGTTTAAAAAAAGAGATGTGCATTTGTATGTGCATGCACATGTATAGAGACAAAGACCAATTGACAATGGTTTTTTACTTACCTGATAGTTACTGAAGGAATTTTCAACAACTTAACCAATATTTCAATATCTAAGATGTCTTGTTAACTGAAATAATGTCAATTGCAAACTAAAATTACAAATTAGGATGCTATAGAGAATGATCAGCTTCTAACACCAAAATACTGGGAATTTTAAACACAGTGCTCAAATAATGAGAGTTATAATTGTTTTGAAAGATAATAAATTCTTCAGATTTTTTCCTCAATTAGCTAAGAAAAAATACTTAAAATATCTATGACTCCTTAGAAAAAACTGTGATACTTTCTGAAATAGTCCTTTTCTCTCACTCCTATGTTCTTAGATTCTACTTCACTTGTGAGTAATCCTTTTACAGAATTGTCAAACACTTTATTTTTTTCATTTCTAACAATTCACTCACTTGCTATTTATTGAACATATTTTAAATGCTAATGGCCTAGATTCTAGAGATACAAAAATTAATATGAGAAGTTCACAGTCTAGTGAGGGGAGAAAAGCAGGTAAACAAACTATTATAAAATACTGTTATTAGGACATGATCCAAAGATGGCCGAATAGGAACAGCTCCGGTCTGCAGCTCCCAGTGACACCATCGCAGAAGGTGGGTGATTTCTGCATTTCCAACTGAGGTACCCAGTTCATCACACTGGCACTGGTTAGACAGTGAGTCCAACCCACGGAGGGTGAGTAGAAGCAGGGTGGGGCATTACGAGAAGCCAGGGGACCTCCCTCCCCAAGCCAAGCAAAGCCATGAGGGCTGTGCTACCCGGCCAGATCACTATGCTTTCCCCACAGTTTTTGCAATCTGCAGATCAGGAGGTTCCCTCATGTGCCTGTACCACCAGGACCCTGGGTTACAAGCACAAAACTGGGCAGCTGTTTGGGCAGACACTGAGCTAGCTGCAGGAGTTTTTTTCATAACCCAGTGGTGCCTGGAACCCCAGCGAGACAGAACCGTTCACTCCCCTGCAAAGGAGGCTGAAGCCAGGGAGCCAGGTGGTCTCTCTCAGCGGGTCCCTCTCCCACGGAGACCAGCAAGCTAGGAATCACTGGCTTGAAATTCTCGCTGCCAGCACAGCAGTCTGAAGCCGACTGGGGAAGATCAAGCTTGGTAGGGGAGGGGCGTCTGCCATTACTGAGGCTTTAGTAGGTGGTTTTCCACTGACAGTGCTAAGGAGGCTGGAAGGTTTAGACTGGGCAGAACTCACCACAGCGCACCGAAGCAGCTGTGGCCAGACTGCTTCTCTAGATTCCTCCTCACTGGGAAGGGCATCACTGAAGGAAGGGTAACAGCCCCAGTCAGGGGCTTACAGATAAACTCCCATCTCCCTGGGACAGAGCCCCTGGGGGAAGGGGCAGCTGTGGGTGCAGCTTCAGCGGATTTAATCATTCCTGCCTGCTGGCTCTAAAGAGAGCAGCTGATCCTGACAAAAGGGATTCTCTGAGCACAGTGCACCAGTTCTGCTAAGGGACAGACTGCCTCCTCAAGTGGGTCCCTGACCCCCGTGCCTTCTGACTGGGACAGAACTCCCAACAGGGGTCGACAGACACCTCATACAAGAGAGCTCCAGGTGGTATAGGATGGTGCGCCTCTGGGACGAAGCTACCAGAGGAAGGAGCAGGCAGCCATCTTTGCTGTTGTGCAGCCTCCACTGGTGATACCCAGGCAAACAGGGCCTGGAGTGGACCTCCAATAAACTGCAACAGAACTGCAGCAGAGGGGCCTTACTGTTAGAAGAAAAACTAACAAACAGAAAACAAAAACATCGACATCAACATAAAGGACCCCCACACAAAAACGCCATCCAAAGGCCATCAGCCTCAAAGATTAAAGGTAGATAAATCCATGAAGATGAGGAAAAACCAGTGCAAAAGTGCTGAAAATTCCAAAAACCAAAATGCCTCTTCTCCAAATGATTGCAACTCCTCTCCAGCAAGGACACAAAACTGGACGGAGAGTGAGACTGACGAATTGACAGAAGTAGGCTTCAGAAGGTGGGTAATAACAAACTCCTCTGAGCTAAAGGAGCATGTCCTAACCCAATGCAAGGAAGCTAAGAACCTTGATAAAAGGTTACAGGAACTGCTAACAAGAATAACCAGTTTAGAGAGGAACATAAATGACCCAATGGAGTTGAAAAAACAACACGAGAACTTCATGAAGCATACACAAATATCAATAGCCAAATCGATGAAGCTGAAGAAAGGATATCAGAGACTGAAGATCAACTTACTGAAATAAGGCATGAAGACAAGATTAGACAAAAAAGAATTGAAAAAGGAATGAACAAAGCCTCCAAAAAATGTGGGACTATGTGAAAAGACCAAACCTACGATTGATTGGTGTACCCGAAAGTGACAGGGAGAATGGAACCAAAATGGAAAACACACTTCAGGATTTTATCCAGGAGAACTTCCCCTAACCTAGCATGACAGGCCAACATTCAAACTCAGGAAATACAGAGAACAGCACTAAAATACTCCTTGGGAAGAGCAACCCCAAGAACACATAATCTTCAGATTCTCCAAGGTTGAAATGAAGGAAAAAATGGTAAGGGCAGCCAGAGAGAAAGGTCAGGTTACCTACAAAGGGAAGCCCAGCAGAATAATAGCACAGCTCTCTGCAGAAATCCTACAAGCCAGAAGAGAGTGGGGGCCAATATTCAACATTCTCAAAAGAAAAGCATTTTCAACCCAGAATTTCATATCCAACCAAAAAGCTTCCTAAGTGAAGGAGAAATAAAATCCTTTACAGACAAGGAAATGCTGAGGGATTTTGTCACCAGGCCTGCCTCACAAGAGCTCCTGAAGGAAGCAATAAATATGTAAAGGAAAACCGGTACCAGCCACTGTAAAAACACACCAAAATATAAAGACCAATGACACTATGAAGAAACAGCATCGACTAATGGGCAAAATAACCAGCTAGTATCATGATGACAAGATCAAATTAATAGATAACAATATTAACCTTAAATGTAAATAGACTAAATGCCCCAATTAAAAACACAGACTGGCAAACTGGATAAAGAGTCAAGACCCATTGGTGTGCTGTATTCAAGAGACCCATCTCATGTGCAAAGACACATATAGGCTCAAAATAAAGGGATGGAGGAATATTTACCAAGCAAGTGGAAAACAAACAAACAAACAAACAGCAGGGGATGCAATCCTAGCCTGATAAAACAGACTGTAAACCAACAAACATAAAAAAAGACAAAGAGGGTCATTACATAATGGTAAAGGGATCAATTCAACAAGAAGAGCTAACTATCCTAAATATATATGCACCAATACAGGAGAACCCAGATTCATAAAGCAAGTTATTAGAGACCTACAAAGAGACTTAGACTCCCACACAATAATAGTAGGAGTCTTTAAAACCCCACTGTCAATATTAGACAGATCAACGAGACAGGCAATTAACAAGGATATTCAGGACTTGAATTCAGCTCTGGATCAAGTGGACCTAATAGACATCTACAGAACTCTTCACCCCAAATCAACAGAATATACATTCTTCTCAGTGCCACATAGCACTTATTCTAAAATTGATTACATAATTGGAAGTAAAAAATCCTCAGCAAATGCAAAAGAATGGAAATCATAATAAACAGTCTCTCAGACCACAGTGCAATCAAATTAGAACTCAGGATTAAGAAACTCACTCAAAGCTGCAGAACTACGTGGAAACTGAACAACCTGCTCCTGAATGACTACTGGGTAAACAACGAAATTAAGGCAGAAATAAAGAAGTTCTTTGAAACCAATGAGAACAAAGAGACAATGTACCAGAATCTCTGGGACACAGCTAAAGCAGTGTTAACAGGGAAATTTACAGCATTAAATGCCCACATCAGAAAGCTGAAAAGATCTAAAATGGACACTGTAACATCACAATTAAAAGAATTATAGAAGCAAGAACAAACAAATTCAAAAGCTAGCAGAAGACAAGAAATAACTAAAATCAGACCAGAACTGAAGGAGATAGAGACACGAAAAACCTTTAAGAAAATCAAGGAATCCAGGAGCTGGTTTTTTTGAAAAGATTAACAAAATAGGTAGACCACTAGCGAGACTAATAAAGAAGAAAAGAGAGAAGAATCAAATAGACACAATAAAAAATGATAAAGGGGATATCACCACTGACCCCACAGAAATACAAACTACCATCAGAGAATACTATCAACACCTCTACACAAACAAACTAGAAAATCTGGAAGAAATGGAAAAATTCCTGGACACATACAGCCTCCCAAGAGTAAACCAGGAAGATATCGAATCCCTGAATAGGCCAATAACAAGGTCTGAAATTGAGGCAGTAATTTACAGCCTACCAACCAAAAAAAGCCCAGGACCAGACAGATTCACAGCCGAATTCTACTAGAGGTACAAAGAGGGGCTAGTACCATTCCTTCTGAAACTATTCCAAACAATGGAAAAGTAGGGACTCCTGCCTAACTCATTTTATGAGGCCAGCATCATCCTGATGCCAAAACCTGGCAGAGACATAACAAAAAAAGAAAATTTCAAGTCAATATCTCTGATGAACATCGATGAGAAAATCCTCAATAAAATACTGGCAAACCTAATCCAGCAGCACATCAAAAAGATTATCCACCATAATCAAGTAGGCTTCATCCCTGAGATGCAAGGCTGGTTCAACATATGCAAATCAATAAATGTAATCCATAAACCACATGATTATCTCAATAGATGCAGAAAAGGCCTTTGACAAAATTTAACATCCCTTCATGTTAAGAACTCTCAATAAAGTAGGTATTGATGGAACGTATCTCAAAATAATAAGAGCTATTTATGACAAACCCACAGCCAATATCATACTGAATGGGCAAAAGCTGGAAGCATTCCCTTTGAAAACTGGCACAAGACAAGGATGCCCTCTCTCACCCCTCCTATTCAACATAGTATTGGAAGTACTGGCCAGGGCAATCTGGCAAGAGAAAGAAATAAAACGTATTCAAATAGGAAGAGAGGAAGTCAAACTGTCCCTGTTTGCAGATGACATGATTGTCTATTTAGAAAACCCCATCATCTCAGCCCAAAATCTCCTTAAGCTGATAAGCAACTTCAGCAAAGTCTCAGGATACAAACTCAATGTGGAAATATCACAAGCATTCCTATACACCAATAATAGACAGAGAGCCAAATCATGAGTGAATTCCCATTCACAATTGCTACGAAGAGAATAAAAAACCTAAGAATCCAAATTGCAAGGGATGTGAAGGACCTCTTCAAGGAGAAATACAAACCACTGCTCAAGGAAATAAGAGAGGACACAAACAAATGGAAAAACATTCCATGCTCATGGATAGAAGAATCAATATTCTATCTATACCGACCAAAGTAATTTATAGATTCAATGCTATCCCCATCAAGATACTATTGACTTTCTTCACAGAATTAGAAAAAACCACTTTAAATTTCATATGGAACCAAAAAAGAGCCCGTATAGCCAAGACAATCCTAAGCAAAAAGAACAAAGCTGGAGGCATAACGCTACCAGACTTCAAACTACACTGCAAGGCTACAGTAACCAAAACAGCATAGTACTGGTAGCAAAACAGATACATAGACCAATGGAACAGAACAGAGGCCTCAGAAATATCACCACACATCTACAACCATCTGATCTTTGACAAATCTGACCAAAAAAAAAAAAAATGGGGAAAGGATTCCCTATTTAATAAATGGTGTTGGGAAAACTGGCTAGCCATATGCAGAAAACTGAAACTGTACCCCTTCCTTACACCTTATACAAAATTAACTCAGGATGGATTAAAGACTTAGATGTAAGAACTAAAACCATACAAACTCTACAAGAAAACCTAGGCAATGCCATTCAGGACACGGGCATGATGGGCAAAGACTTCATGACTAAAACACCAAAAGCAATGGGAACAAAAGCCAAAATTGACAAATGGGATCTAATTAAACTAAAGAGCTTCTGCACAGCAGAAGAAACTCTCATCAGAGTGAACAGGCAACCTACAGAATGGGAGAAAATTTTTGCAATCTATCCATCTGACAAGGGCTAATATCTAGAATCTACAAGGAACTTAAACAAATTTACCAGAAAAAAACAACCCCATTGAAAAGTGGACGAAGGATATGAACAGACACATCTCAAAAGAAGACATTTATGTGGCCAACAAACGTATGAAAAAAAGCTTATCATCACTGGTCACTAGAGAAATGTAAATCAAAACCACAATGAGATACCACCTCATGCCAGTCAGAACGGCGATCATTAAAAAGTCAGGAAACAACCAATGCTGGAGAGGATGTGCAGAAATAGAAACACTTTTACACTACTGGTGGGAGTGTAAATTAGTTCAACCATTGTGGAAGACTGTGGCAATTCCTTAAGGATATAGAACCAGA
The DNA here is from genome assembly GCF_028858775.2 of Pan troglodytes. NCBI lineage: Eukaryota > Metazoa > Chordata > Mammalia > Primates > Hominidae > Pan > Pan troglodytes. The sequence continues at coordinate 82,452,501 of NC_072403.2, read as the reverse complement.
AATACCACTTGACCCAGCAATTCCATTACTGGGTTTATACCCAAAGGATTATACATCATGCTACTATAAAGATACATGCACACGTATGTTTACTGCAGCACTATTCACAACAGCAAAGACTTGGAACCAACCCAAATGCCCATCAACAATAGACTGGGTAAAGAAAATGTGGCACATATACATCATGGAATACTATGCAGCCATAAAAAGGACAAGTTCATGTCCTTTGCAGGGATATGGATGAAGCTGGAAACCATCATTCTCAGCAAACTAACACAGGAACAGAAAACCAAACACCACATGTTCTCACTCATAAGTGGGAGCTGAACAATGAGAACACATGGACACAGGACGGGGAACATCACACACCAGGGCCTGTCGGGGGGTGAGGGGCTAGGGGAAGGATAGCATTACGAAAAATACCTAATGTAGACGACAGGTTGATGGGTGCAGCAAACCACCATAGCACGTGTATACCTATGTAACAAACCTGCACGTTCTGAACATGTATCCCATAACTTGAAGTATAATAAAAATAAAAAATAAAATAAAATATATTTCTGTGTATGTGTATGTGTGTGTGTATCCCCAAAGGCTGCTTATCACATATGATACTGTTACTCTCAGTTTATTTTTATTTCTTTTTAAATACTGCAATTCAGCAGGCTTTTCTTCCCCAACTCACACTTTCATTTACCTTGCCTAACTCAGAGAAGACGCTAAACAAAAATTAAACAAAATTAGTAAGAAGGGGAGGAATTATGATCATGTCCTATTTGCTTTTGTGACTCTAGTTACTGGTACATAGTAGCAATTCAATAAATAGTTACTAAGTGAATAAAAAGTACAGTCTTCAGATAAGAAAAAAACCTTCCAGAATTCACAACAAACATTTACATGTTTACAGAATTTATGGAAAGTGTTTACATTTTTATGAAAAAGAGCTCCCATAATTTATGGAAAAGGTTTATAAATACCAGAAGCTGGAATGGAAGCTAACAGTCAAGACATAATGAATAAATATTCATCGACATATGATGAATTTCCTGCTGTGTTTTTTTCCCAAGAGATGGTTTTATAAATATAGCAGAAATGAAGCTAACAAGTTTTTCATGTCTCTTTTAAGAATATGGACTTTAAAATATAAGCTGACATAAGCTGAAACTTGCATTATTATTGTCCCCAAGGAGGGTTTTAATGGAGTTTAGAAAAAGAACAGTTGGGTAAGTATTTGAGAGTAATTAAATAGCACTGTATAAGATATGAACACTTTACTTAGCATAGTCTATACAAAAGTAGAAACAATTCTCTGGCCTTTAACCCAGGCTAATAAATAAATAAAGTACACAACTCTCTTTTTATTCTTCCTGAAAGCAAGGTTATCTAGATTCCTAGTACTTATTAATTTTATTCCCTAGGGATCATACCGCAGTTCTGAAAGAGAAAACTTCAGTACTCTCATTGTTGGAAAAGCATCCTTGAAGCACAGATAAATTATTTCTCTGGTTTTCATAAATCTCATGTAATAAATACCAAAATAAATAATAATATAATTCTTTTTTATATTAAAAAAGGAAATTAGAATTAAGTTTGGCAAGATCTCTTATATATATAAATGTAGGAATAAGACTTTACATTTGTGTATTTTTCTTTTCTTTTTTTAAACTTGAGACAAGGTCTCATTACTTGGCCCAGGCTGGAGTGCAGTGGCTATTCAAAGGTATGAATACAGTCTCATTTCCTGGACTCCGGCAGTACTCCCACCTCAGTCTCCTGAGTAGCTGGGACTACAGGTGTGTGTCACTGTGTCTGGCTATATTTGTGTTTTTTTCAAATCACATTATCTTATATATATTTTTTCCCATAACATTCACTGATCTTGTTTGATTGCAAAACGCTGCTTTACTTAGAAAATATGGGAAAACAAAAAAAGATGAAAAAAGTTCATTTTAGTGTACCGGCTTCAAGTTTTTTTCAATTATATACATAAAGCAAAAACTAAAACAATATATAGTTTCATACAATTTTCACTGAATATAATACAGTATGAACATTTTCCTACTTCATCAAACACTTGTTTAAAACATCTTTTTTTTTTTTTTTTGAGACAGAGTCTCACTCTGTCGCCCAGGCTGGAGTGCAATGGCGTGACCTTGGCTCACTGTAACCACTGCCTCCCGGGTTCAAGCAAATCTCCCTGACTCAGCCTCCCAAGTAGCTGGGATTGCAGGTGCCCGCCACCATGCCTGGCTAATTTTTGTATTTTTAGTAAAGATGTGGTTTTGCCATGTTGGCCAGACTGGTCTCCAACTCCTGACCTCAGGTGATCCGCCCGCTTCGGCTTCCCAAAGTGCTGGGATTACAGGCGTGAGCCACCGCACCCGGCCAAAAACATCATTTTCAAGGCTGTATAACTTAGATTACAAGTATCCCATAATTTGTTTAACTATTCTACCATTGGGCATTTATTAAACATTTTTACAACATTATGAATCTTCACATGAACTCTGTTTAGCTTTTGGTATACACTAAGAGGAGATGTTTTTTCTGGCTGTGGATACATACTGCCAAACTAATCCCTGAAAAAGACATACAAGGTATGAGAATTTGTATCTCACCATGTCTCAAGACGCATTATAATATGTTATAGTTTGTTGATGTTAAAGTTTATGACAACCATTTACATACTGAAATTTAAATATGTATATCTAAAAAATTTATTAGCAATACATGGATACATATGTTATTTTTAAACATTTAATATAGATGCATATAAAGAAAATTCCCCTTTACAAACCTTATTCGTCACGCCACTTTTTTTCTGTATTACTGTTAAAAGCTTGGAATATATATATCCTTTCAAATATTTCATATGTAATCACATAAACACAATAAAATACACAAACAGCTTTTTAGTTTTAACATACTATATGAAATCATATTATTCATATTTTTCTTTATTTTTTTCAATTAATATATCTTGAAGAGTTTTCAGCATGCAAACAGTATCAAGCATCATGGATTAATAAATATTTTCTGAATTAAATAATTCATGACAATTTCATAGAGATCCACCTAATGCTTTTAAATGGCTACATGGGAATTGATAATAATTAATGATGTAATTCCTTATATTTGTGTACATTTATGAGTATTTTTGTAGAACAGATTATCAAATAAAAACTGCTGTGCAGATTTGATAATTGTGCAATATATAAGTGTTTTAAAAATACATCAATGCACTAATGTTAAAAAATACTGTGCCAATTTATACCATCACCAACAGGGTATGCAGATACTAGTTTCACTACACTCTTACAAAAAATGAAGCTCAGTAGTCACTTTTATTCTTGAAAATTTCATAGGCAAAAAAATAACCTATTAGAATCTGCATTCCCGTGGTTTCCAGTAAGAATGAGTATCATTTCAGGAGCTAAATTATTCTGCTAAGAATTTGTTATTTGTACACTGCCTCATTGTATCCTTTTTTTTTGTTTGTTTTACAAGGGTGTTGTTTTAAAATTGATACATGAGAGCATGTTATATACAGTGAGCACTGACCATTAGCCTGTTTTAAATATTGCAAATATTCTCTTCCAGTCTATCCTTTGCTTTCAAATTTATAGTATATTTTGTTACAAAGAAATTTCAAATCATCAATGTCTTATTTTGTCCCTTAGGTTTTTATTGGCCTTTAAAAAACTTATCTTTTTAAAAATTGTCTGAGGGAGTAATTTCATATCCCAAGATCAGATTGTTTATATTTACATATATATGTAATTTTTTTCTTCCTAATTTCTTTGGACACTTAAGTCTTCAGTCCACTTAGAACTGCTGCTATAGCATGGCATGATGTTAACTTTACCACAATATTTATAGACCCTGATGTTAATATTTTATCACATACTTAGTTATTAAACATAATAGTGACTATTTTAGGGCTGTTTAATTCCTCTGACTTGTCTTTTTATTCTTTTAGAGAAATCCTACCTTATTTCCTTCCATTTTTATTATTTTACATATATTTTAGTATCCAGTCGAGCAAGTCTTTCTACATTTGTATTATTTAAAAATTACATTATTTTAAAAAAAGTTTTTCTTAGCCATCTTTACATTTCTTGAAATGATTTTAAAAACAAGCTTAAATTTCCAGTGGGATTTTGGTTTGGACTCATTAAAATGATTGACTGGAGTAAAATTTGATATATTTTAGTGATTATCTACAGGAGTATCATATGTATATTTATTCAAATTTTCTTTAAAAGCTCAGTGAAACACTGCAGATGATTTCATATTAACTGCACACATCTTAAGATTATTTTTAAATGTTTAATGTTCTTTTGAGCAATTATCATAAGCACATTAGTGACTTTTTTAAAGAAAATATCTTACTTGAACTGCAGAGAAAACCTCTAGGACAGTATACAAAACTGATGTATCCTGCGTATGCATAATTTTCTAAGGAGAATACCTTTTTGAACAGGTCTAGCCTTCATTCAAATTTATATCCAAAAGTATATCCAAACCAAATACATATTTTTGTTTGATTCACACCTCTGATTTCTTCCATTAATGTAGCTGACCAAGAGTGAATGCATAGTGAAACATGCATTTAAATAGTTAAAGCATTTAGTTTCTCAGAAAAAGAAAGGCAAATATATTCAATTTAATTGCAAGAGTGAACTGAAAAAACGATCTGAGAAGCAAATTGATCTACTGAAATAAAACAAATTTTTCATTTTTAAAGAGTATCATTTTACAAGTTTAAGTGATGTTTTAAAAATGTGTCCAGAAATTGAGTGAGTGAACAGAAGAAAATGTACTGTTTGATCAGTTAATTATCTTTGCTATTTCATTTATATGAAGAATAATATACTTTTTAAAAGGTAAGTTAACTTCATGCTGAAGCCAAATGAATTTTGACCAACTAAGTTGTGGTTCTACCATGATCAACCATTTTATCTTTGCATTTTAGGAACTATAAATACTTTAAGTTTTCATAGACAAAATATTTAGAATAGGAAACAGAAACCACTCAAATAACTTGATGATGTGAATTTAAAAAATCCAAGTACCTTAACTTCTTCACATAGTTCAGTAAGTCGAGCTTCTACATCCATTTCCTCTGGAAGGAGTAAAGAGTAGAGGAAATATTCCAATGTTAGATATTTAATTTATATAAATAAAATTCCCATAAAAAACTGAAAATTAAGAATGATCTGGACTGTATTCAATGAATTAAATTTCAAGGTAACATATTTTCATAAACATATTAATTACATAGGTAATGTGATTATTAAATTCTACATTCTGATAAATATCATTTTTTATTTTTCACAAGAGTTAACACTGTCAAGGAAATATTAACTATATACATAAAGTAACTTGCACAACTGTGTCACAGAAAAGACCAACTATATAATTAGATTTTACTGTATTTCATATTTTATAATTTCCAGTACAGTTTAGTATTTTGTGTTATATATACATATGCCTTGCTTTCTTGTGTTTTACAAAAGCTATTCCTAAAATGCTCAAGTAAAATTAATTTTTATCACTGAAACATTTAAAACATACCTGGTGTGTAGGCTATTTAATAAAAATGAATGTCAAGATCCTTTAATAGTTAGTTCCTAATGCATTTATTTTTCTATAAAATATTCTTAAACTGAGGCAGATATTTGCATACAATTCTGATTTACTTAATGTATGCTATAATCATCTATAAAGAGGTGCACAAATTTACAATTAAAATGATAATATTTACCAGGAAAAACAGAAACTAACAAAATAAAAAGATTTATAAATTATTTATTTTTGGCAGGGAGGAATTACACTAATGTCTGAAATATCTTTACATACACTTAATTTTTAAGTAGAAATCAAACAGGTCTTTTAAAAGAACTGTAACAGCATAGTTATAATCATACAAAATTCCCATAATCCTGTTGTGAAAGAGTTTAATTGATCTTTCTCACACAAAGGCAAGAACACATTCTATAACATCCCTGAATTCACTCATCAGCTGACTAATTTGTAAGACAGACTGAATGTTTACTACATGATAAAAATGATAAACATTTAAATTTGTTTAAAAAAGCAATCACAATTATGTGGTAAAAACACAACCACAGTATAATTGTTAGAGTGGGGAGACGGCCAGATACGAGCAGGCAAGGGAGCCTCTGGGCAAAGAAGTCCTGAAGATGTCGCCCACTGACAGCAAAAAGGACAACGGCTATATTGGTTATACCTGGCCTTGTGGTTGGGCTCCTGCGACCCTGAAGCATGTACACTCCTCCAATAACTCACCCTAGAGTGGTCTTTTGCTCATTATAATAGTAAAAAACACATCCCTAGGTGGAGATTTTAAATGCTAACGAGACAAGCAACATGTGTACTAGCATGTACAACTACAGAGCATGTATGCCCAAGGGGATCACCTAAAACATGACTGCAAGTGACACCTCCTCATGCCCTTTCATGAATAATCATGTATTCTTCATAGAGTTCCCCAGCACTGGCTGCTGCTAGCTCACTCTCTCCAGAAGCTTGCTCTGCTTTATCTTTCAGAGTATACTACTGTCTCTTTAAATAAATTCTGCTGCTTAACCCTTGCTGCGTGTCTCTTGGCTGAATTCTTCCTTCAACAAGAATCAAGGACGCTGTACCCCTCCCGGTAACATAAACAACAAATACTCTGTTGTTAACTAAAAATCAATGGAACACATGTATTTCATAACTCACAAAATATACAAGTAAAATTGTATTTAGATATTGATATATACCAAAAAATAGATCACTAATTTGGCCAACTTGTTGGTAACTAAAGAAATTTGCAATGATTTCACAAATCATTTCACTGTTAGATAAACCAGTGGCTTCTAATATTGGGCTTTCCAAAACTAAAAAACCAGCAACAGACTCTGCATTAAAACCACCACTCCCATAGGCCAACATCTGTTTTCACATTACTCATGATCTTTTCCTGTGACAGAAAAAAAACCAGTAAAGTTAGTCTTAGAAATTACATATTCTACCTCTGATTTTTAAAAATTAGAAAATAAGGTTTTGAGAGTTGTGACACATTTTTCTAATGTTTACATAGAAGAAACTAACTGCATAAATGGGTATGTTTGCATTATAGCTACTGAGAGCTACTTCAATGCAAACAGTATCTTAAAGAATGTTTAAAAGCATAATTTAACTCTAAAATCTTAGAACTGAAAATAATTTTGAAATCACTTAGATTTTTAAGGGAGTTTAAAATCCTATTTTAATTATTTTTTCTTTTTAAAGTGACATATATAACAGACCCTTGAGCAACATAGGTTTGATCTACGCAGGTGCACTTATACACAAGTATTTTTCAATAAATATTTTGGAAAGAATATGAAACTTGCAAACTATGTAGCCTAGAAATATTGAAAAAATTAAGAAAGATGAATATGTCACGATTGCATAAAAACATGTAGATACTAGTCTTTTTATGTATTAATCAACTGTTTATGTTATCTGTAAGGCTTTCAGTGAATAGTAGGCCATTAGTTGGTAAGTACTGGAGGAGTCAAAAGTTACAGGTATATTTTTAACTGTACAGGGGTCAGTGCCCCAGTTCCGGTGTTATTCAAGGGTATACTGTATATCCATTTATACAGTTTTATAGAAATGTATAAATGTGATGATTATCATATATTTCTGGGGGGGGCTTGGCTCTTATTACTAATCCAAGGTTACAGTCTAGAGCATATCCTTCCATATTTTTCAAATATACATATACACATATGAGTTTTGGAGTCATTGTTTTATAAAAATAGGATTGTATTTTGCACAATTTTTTGCATCTTGCTTTTTTTCTCTCAGCATTACCCCACAGTATTCTGGTACCTAGCACTAAAGCATTTTTTAAGATGACTACACAGTATTCCTTGATGTGGGTGCATCATGATATATTCTGTATTCCACTCTTTGCCCAAATAATGGGCATTGATCTTTGTTTATACTGTTTTGCCACTAAGAACAATACTGCAATAAACATGCTTGTACCTGTATCTTTACATACTACCTAGTATGCTATTTCTATGATACAGGTGAACAGAAGTGGGGATGCTAGGTCAAAGGGTACATGTATCTAATATTTATTTTCTAAATCTATCCATTCATTCAACAAATATTTATAACACAGCTCAGACAACGGCAATACAATGTTAGGTTTAAGGATAAAAGATATCTCAACAAAAGTGTTAACTAACTTCATTATGTTTTAGTTTTGAAAATTAAGTATTTTTCTACTCAACCAAGATCTGGCCCATTTTTAAAAAATAGATCTTATTACATTAAACTGCATTCTGTAAAATTATTTAGAATGCTCACATGTAAACTGATAGGCTGGCAATAAAATAGTTTAAATTAGAAGTATATTTTAATTGCTAAAAAATGCTAAAATGTCATAAATGGCCACAGTTTCATACTATGAATTCTTTAATTTTACAGTAACTTTATATAAGAATATAATACTATGTTCCAGAAAGAATGACAATAAATTTTCAACTCTTCTTTTTCCTTCCTGACAAGAAAATCAGTTTCCCTTAACAGTCTTAGTGAAAATTAACACAACTCAAATATTTCTGAGTTAGTTTTCACCTGAGAAATGTTGAGATAGATTTTGGCTTTTTAACTTCCTTCATTTCATACCTCTGAAAATTGGGAAATAAATACTTATTTTATTTCACTTTTTGATTCCTACAGCTTTTCATAATTTTTTAAAAAATCGTGATGGTTTACTGAACGCAAAGTGAAAACTTTCAATATACTCATAGATAATAAATTATGGCTATTCAAGAAAAGTCTAACATATATATGAAAATGTATAATAATGAGATCAGAACATTTCCTTTACCATGTATAACATATCCAGAGAGTGGTGATTTGATGTTATTTTGCTTTTTAAATGTAGAATAACAAAAAATAAATGCAAATTGACTAAAACAAACAAACAAACATACAACACAACCCAGATCCTGATAGGATATTTCTCTTCTCTATTTCTTTTTTTAAAGCTTTTTTTTTTTTTTTTTTTTGAGATGGGAGTCTGACTCTCTTGCCCAGGCTGGAGTGCAGTGGCACGATCTTGGCTCACTGCAACCTTCACCTTCTGGGTTCAAGCAATTCTCCTGCCTCAGCCTCCCATCTCTTCTCTATTTCTGCAGTGCAGAAAACTAGGTTTAGTTTTTTTTGAGGCAGAGTTTCACTTTTGTTGCCTAGGCTGGAGTGCAATGGCACGATCTCGGCTCACTGCAATCTCCACTGCCCAGGTTTAAGCAATTCCCCTGCCTCAGCCTCCGAGTAGCTGGGATTACAGACATGCGCCACCACACCCGGCTAATTTTGTATTTTTAGTAGAGACGTGGTTTCATTATGTTGGTCAGGCTAGTCTCCAACTTCTGACCTCAGGTGATCTGCCCACCTTGGCCTCCCAAAGTGCTGGGATTACAGGCGTGAGTCACCGCACCCGGCCTGGTTTAGTTTTAAAATCACATTTCATTATCACTAGGCCTAGCCAAAGATAAAATAACTGAGCAAATTTAAGGCGATGTCATTAAACCAACAAATTGTAGTAATAATCATGGTTTTGAAAAAGTGCTCTTCATAGAAACTTTAAAAAACATATGAAAAAAGCCAGAGAGTTTTGTATTTACCATTTCCAGATTTAAGTAAAAACTTCAATATTACAAATTAATTAGGAAATTAACCAAAATTTATCTACAAACCAAATTGATTTTAAAGGTAAGTTCTTCAGAATGGTGGAAACACACCACATTATTAAATATATATTTATGAAATCTGATGCTAATTTAAAGCAAAATTTCATACTAATTAATTAAAAGGGATCATTTACTTAAGCTATTTGTAAACGTACCTAGATGGTTGTCTTTCTGTGTTCGTAGCTGTTTTCTTCTGAGAAGACGCTCATATAGGAGCTGCATGTTGGCCTTGGCTAGTCATAAGGATTGCACACAGCACTAGTTACTATACTCCTTTCACAACAAAACTTACTAGAATTTTCCAACTTGTTAATAATAGACTTAGTGTTGATCTGATAGTGCAGTTAGTTAATTAGCTTATCAAAATTACAAATGATGTACATTCAAGTATATATTTCTTTGGTTTTTTAATTTAAATGTATGTGCCACTCAACATTTCATAATCCAATATGTCTTAATTAATTAAACTCAGAATTTTAGGTTGGCAGGGATCTCAGAGTTAACTCCCTGCTGTTACAAGTGTAGATATTGGGGTTCATATAGGCTATGTGACTTGCCCAAACCTAATTCCAGAACTCCTGACTCTCATGTTCAGTAAGAGCTCCTTGCACCAAACCAATATTTAATTATATGTCATCAGAAAATGTACATCATTCATCTAGGAGAAAAGAGAAAGGCAAAAAAGCAGAAAGGAACTCAAGGCGTTATTTTAAAAGAGGGAACATATTTTAGGAAAGTTTTCAAAGCATAGTCAAGTTTAAGAAGTTTAAATATATGCTTATTTGAAAACTCAATGAAAGTGGTAAGTAATAGAAGGAAATATTCTTTAATCAAGAACTACTCTGTATCCACTTATTAAAACTGGTGAATATAGCGGTGTTTGGTCAACAGTACATTATAGAAATATATTAGTGTTCACAATTTTATTTTGCTAGAATAAAAATAAAAGACATTGATAGTTTAGAATATGTAACAAATACTTTTATTTTTAAGTTAATAGTATTTTTTAGATGTTTTCTTACAAGATGCATTCAAGAATAAACTAAAATTCACAATAAAGAGAAAGGAAAATAAAAACCGTAAAGTTTAAGAACACCACAATATATTACCAATATTTACTGAAGATGAATCTTGATTTTAAAAATCCCTAGGAAACTGTTAAGCTTTATGTTGATGCCTATACTTTTTCAAGTAACAATGAAAACTGTATTGTGCTATTTCATTCATTCATTTGAGAAATATATTTTAAGTAAGTCTATGTGTAAGGTACTAGTAATTTTATTTCTATCATATACTTATTTAAAACTGAAGTCTGGGTTTGCTTTAGAATTTTATTTTCTGATAAAATATTTTAAGCAAATAATTTGGAATAAAGTTGACATTCATTCTGTAATTAACTTCTGAAATTAAATATAAGGGCACTTTTATTACGATACTTTCTATATTACATCTATAAGCCCAAAGTAATATACATGACATAAAAGCCATCCTCACCAGAGAAAAAGTTGAAAATCTTATGAATACATGATCATGCTGAAGCTAGACTAATTAATAATAATTGCTAACACTGTCTAACCCCAACACCCAGACTGTGGACTGGTACTTGTCTGTGGCCTGTTAGGAACTGGACTGCACAGCAGGAGGTGAGCAGCAGGCGAGCAAGCACTGCTTCCTGAGCTCTGCCTCCTGTGGGATCAGCAGCGGCATTAGATTCTCATAGGAGCGTGAACACTATTGCGAACTGTGCGTGTGAGGGATCTAGGTTGCATGCTCCTTATGAGAATCTAACTAATGCCTCATGATCTGAGGTGGAATAGTTTCATCCCAAAACAATCCCTTCCCCCAATCCGTGGAAAAATTGTCTTCCAAGAAACTGGTCCCTGGTGCCAAAAAGGTTGGGGACTGCTGGTCTAAGCTATTTAAAATAAATATTTGCCTTTAAAAGGAGAAATGTTTTTATTTAATTACTAATTATAAATTTTACCAATAAACATACTACCTTTTAGAGAGGATTTTTTTCTAAGTTAAAATGTGGTTCATATGTTTTTCTTTGTAAATATTACATGTTAAATCTACTTTAATATTACATGCAGATGGATATCTTCCTTATACAGGTAATTTATAAGCCCATCTCATATATTGAAGCCCCATTTTGCTGGGTGAATTTCTCCTTCCCATCCCAATGCTGAGCTGATTTCTTAATACTGTTGCTGTGAGAGGAGAGGGAACAGGAGAAGTCAAAGTTCTTTAAAGGCAGGGACCTATTCTTTCCTCAGCACCTAGCACAGTAACTGACACAGGAGGTGCTCATTAAAAGCCCAAGGGAAGTACACTGTTAAGAAGTATTGTTCCTAGAGATCCTTTACACCCTTTTTCTTTTGGATAATCTCACCTTTGCTTCCTGACACATGTACCACATCTGATTCCCTTCAATCTTCTTACCATGTGAATGGAAACCACTTTGTGTTTGTAGGCTCAAAGTAAGTAAGTGACAGAAATGGTTCCAAATGTGCACTCTTGAACATAAGATAATGCCTCCTTGAAACTACTGTAGTATTCCACATCAAAGCTATTAACACATGTTTTTGGGTTTTTTTGTAGAAATGACATTACACATGGATTTTAAGCTTTACATCACTACTTTTCATCACACTGTTTTTCAGGCACATGATTCTGTCCTTCATTAATATGGTAGTATAATAGTTTTGTGGTCTGGTCATTAAAACTAACTAAAATTTGTTTTTGATTTCCAAACCACCAATAAAGATATTTGAAACATAACTTTCCATTAATTGAGGATAAGTGATAGCCTAAATTAGCTCTATTCTGTAAATGATTCATTTTCAAAAGAGATTTTTAAAAATTTACATTTGAGGTAGTAGCCTTCTATAGAATTTTCCTAAGGGAAACAGGAATTCTAAGAACATAAAGTAGCAAGGAAAATAGACACTGTTTCAGAGAATAATGATCAGAAGACTGTCTTTTCCACACCACCATTTTTGTTTTGAGAATGAATACATGGTCAAAAAAGAATAAACACATTTTCCTATTGCTTGTGTATCTATGAAACCATTAGGATTACTGAATCAAGAATTCTAAACAGTCAATTTAGTGATATCTATGTCTAGTCAAGAAAGTGTGAGTTGAACTGACTGAATAGTGGACTTAATTAATTAATTAAATGCACTTGAGTAGTTGCTGATAGTGGCACAATAGCCAGCATTTTCTCACAGCTGAATTTAAGTGGGGTAGAAATTCTTACACTTTCTTGCAATTCCTCTGTAATCCGATACAAGTTTTTAAGTAGTCTGATTAGTCTCAAACCCAAGAACTATGTTCAGGAACAGTGACTACTTTAGGGAGTGGACTAATATTGTTAAAAGACTGAAATCCTTGAGGAACAAAGGAATAAAGTAAGAATACTGATTCAATAAATTTTAAAAGGCAATTTATGATTTATTAAAAAACAATTATAAAACAATATATTCTAAAGAAATTAAAATATATTTTTATAAGCTATTAGCCAATATTTGAAAATAAAAGCTAATAAAACTGACATAAAAAGTCTGAATAAGAACTTATTTTGCCAATCCCAATAATTTATCTTCTGTGAAATAATGTATGTAAAAGCATTTTGCAAGCTACAAATGGCATACAAAATCAAGGAAATATGATTTTTTATTATGCACTACAAATATATACAGGTATTACTTTTGAATGAAACCTGAAGTTTGATTTTTTAAAACAATTTCAATGATTTTTAAAATGTTAAAATACTAAGTAATGTTATTATTCCCTGAAACAATATAAAAGGAATTTGAGATCTGAGATAACTATTATAAAATCAAATGTAAACAAAAATGCCCTAAGTACCTACAATCTGATTAGACTGCAAAATATTTGGAAGTATGGCTTTAATTTACCTTCCTATGATTCTGCAGATAATTACATTTGCTTTCTAACATGTTTTTGGGTTATATTTTAAGAGGAACAGATTACTGACATGTTTTTTTAAAAGACTCATTTCACATTTAGCACCAAGAAGTTATTTTTTAGTATTCTGAAAAACACTTTTAAATTGCAAAAAGTGATTATCAAGGTAGAAAAAGATGGAATTGATAGAGAAGTGAAGCACACAAACACTGTAGTTTTAGTATAGAAAAACTATGGCAAAGCTGATAGCTAGCAATATAAGACTGAAGAGAATGATTTGAACTGTAGAATAAGTCTCACTACTTTTAACATACCCAGTTCTAGTTTCTGACAAGAAGGAATCTCTTCTGTTACTGTAATGAAGTAGCTGTGCAATCCCTTGAAGGCTAGCAGCAAAGTGGCACAAAGTGTATAATGAAAACGATACGCATGATGCAGGAAGGAGTCTGCAATGATGAAGCTACAACCCTAAACAAAAAACAGATGTAGGATACAGAGTGTCAGTAATACAAAATGTTACATGTGAAACTTGGAAAAATAAAGAAAAAATACTTAACCATCTGTCAACTAAATTTATTCTAATACATATAAAAAATGTGGTAATATTTGAGAGTTGTTTATACAATAAATTTAAACATGAAATGTGGCCCTAGTAATTTCTGTTACAGTGGGTTTTTATAACAAGTAGATTAAATTATTATTTTTGATAGCATGGTATTTATATAACATTTAGACTGAAGGACAGACATTCAGCTTTTATAGTATGTCCCCTTTTCTTTTATAATAATAGCTGTACTTGTACCACTCTTTTTTTTAGATATAGGGTCTCAGTTTGTCACCCAGGCTGGAGTGAAGTGACATGATTGCAGCTCACTGCAGCCTCAACCTTCTGTGCTCAAGCGATTCACCTGCCTCAGGCTCCCTAGCAGTTGGGACTACAGACATGTGCCACCATTATTTTTTGTAGAGGTGGGGTCTTGCTATGTTGCTCAGGCTGGTATCAAACTCTTGGCCTCAAGCAATCCTCCAGGCTAAGCCTTCCAAAGTGTTGGGATTACAGGCGTGAGCCACAACGCCTGGCCTGCGCTACTCTACGCTGGGTCTCAGCTCTGTCAATTGTTCTTTAAAGGCTCCTTTGGAATGATTCTACCAGTTGTTGGACCAAGGGGTGACAGTAACAAGTTAAAGGGCACAGGCTGTCACAGATGTCTATCCACTAAATCTGGTAACATTTTGAAGTATCATGTTAGTTTTCATAACAGACAATTAGAACCAAACAATTTTTAAGATCATATTTAATTAGATCTATAAGTTGCTGAGCTGAAATAATTTAAAAAAGAAATATAACATTCACAGATAAAATTGTTAAAAACAATTCTTTTAAAATAAGGAGAAGATTTATAAACATATTCAGTTCTTACATCTGGTGATAACTGTTTTGTGTAGTTAATACCAAAGACCACACTTTCAAGAGTAGGAATCACGGAATCTTTGTTTTGTGCTGGTGCATTTCTATTTAACCAAGTTGTCTTCACAGGGCGAGGAAAGCTGGAGGAAGAAGTATTATATTATTACTGTCATAAGAGTCTATTTGAATGTAAATTAAATATTTACAAAGGAAAATCTTACAGGAATAGAACAGCAAGGGTTTTGCAAGTTTATAAGTTCAAAAGTACTCCTAAAGTAATTTTAAAAAATAATTTGAATAATCATGAAAAAATAAAATGAATGTTAAAAAATTAGGGCTAGATGTTTGACATTGCTTGCTATAATTAGACTTCTGGAAGTCTCAAAGAACATCAAAGATAAAACATGGTGGGATTTAGAGTAGCTAAACAACAAATGAAAGCCAAGCTTGAATTTGGAAATCCTGATGTCAGAACTGGTTACCAAATTTACAATGTTAACACTTAATGAAATATGAATGCTATTCCCAGAAATAAAGAGCTCCCATGTAAATGTAGAAAAAGAAAAATTACTAAATCTACCTGATGCCTCTATTTCTCAAAAATAAATTTCTTTCCCTTAATTCTCTTTACTAAAAGGCTATAAGCTCTATTAAAATAATTTTTATTATTCAAGTCCCTAGCAGCTAGAACTACAGTCATGTGCCACCATGCTTGGCTAATTTTTATTTTTTGTAGAGGTGAGGTCTTGCTGTGTTGCTTAGGCTAGTCTCAAACTCCTGGCCTCAAGCAATCCTCCAGCCTCCAGCTTCAAGGCACCATCAATTGCATACTATATGAATTACTTCTGCTAGTATTAACATTTATATTCCATAGAGGAAGAAGCATATTTCTGTTAAACTGTTGAAAAATCATACACAATTATATTTGAGATAAAGTAGGCCAAAGCATTTGAACTGTTCGATAGTTTGGCAAAAGGGAAAAGACAGAAAAGAAAAATAATGTTGCCATAAGCAGAGTGCAGGTTTTGCTTGCAAAATCCATTTGCTTTGCAAAAGTAAAATGTCTATCTCCCAGCAAAGGGAGTCTCAAATAAGTGGTAAATTCCACTTCATACAATGTGTTTTTCAGAACTGTCATAAAAGTTGTACTTAAAAAATTCAAATATAAGAAACAGTTCAAATAAAAAGCAAGCAAAGAAAGAAATCCTAAGCCACTTACTTTAAGTAACTGATATAACGTCTATAGATTGCATTGACCATAAAAATTGTTTTAAATAAAAATGAAAATTTAAAAGATAATGTTATAAATTAAAAAATTTTCAATGATTGAAGGATAAAAAAACCCACCAATAATAAAACTTCAGGAAAAACCTGTTGAAGAATATAGAGTAGGAAATGTTACCCTTAGACATGACCCCTTTATCAGCACACTACCAGCAAAAAGCTTCCCCTTCCCCTTTCCTTGCCTTTCCTTTTCCGACCTTTCATTTAGAGGTAGAGAAAGGCTGGTAAAGATGCTGCTGCTTTTACAGTGAAGTTCTAGCAGCAAGAGTGTTAGATATAAGGGCCCATGGCAGCTAGATAAAGAACAGCAACCTCAGCTGTTACAGGCATATTGTTTTCTTTTCTAGTCACTAACCAGAGCCAACAGTTAATCCTCCTGGCTGCTGATTCTGAGCCAAAAATTTCTTCTTCCAGTAAATGGTCTCTAGGAGATGAGCTGCCCCTTTCTCCTATTAGTCTGTGGCAAAAATTGCTGCATTGCAAGAGGAAGCACATATTTAACTCACTACGATGGTGATGTGAATATCTACTCTGTTTAATTAGGGCCTTAAAAACCAACATTAATAACCTGAGCTAACCTCCTATGAATTGTTTGTGCATTTTGCCGGAAAGAAACACAGCTAGTTTTATGAAGATAATCTTGGTAAATCTTAAAAAGAAATAGTTAAAACAATTTAATTAGGGGTTCTTCTTAAAACTACAAAAAGAAGAGATTTAGAAAACTAGAGTAATACATTTTATAAACAGATAAACATTTAGCATTAAAACCAAACACAAAATCATATAAAAGCAATACTGTATATTATTTAAAAGTTATATTTCAAAAAACACACTTTGTTAGAAAAGTTTCATTCACACATTCTATTTCAGAAAATCTTCCAAAAAAATTTTAAGTTTATAATAAAATTATGTATGTAATAAAAAAACACCTTCCTGTTTATAAAAGCTATAATAACTTAGCACAACCTCTCAAAGGCCTAGGAGGTAAGAAAAAGACAGCAAAACTACCAGTTACAGATCTTTCTATAGAATAAAGAAGGCAAAACAAGTCATCAGGAGAAATATATGTCTTCCTGGCCTGGTGCTCTAAAAGGAACTAGGTCAAGGTGATCTACATGTAAGAGATGAGAGAGCAACAGAATGAAAGACGTTTTCAATTAGTTTTTAAAACAATGTAAAGATATGCCATAGGAGGTTATTACCTGTGGTCAATATGTTAAATTGTGTTGGGCTTCCATAAATTCTGAGGGTAATTTTGCAAAATGATTTACTTAGTTTTCTGATAAATCAGTTTACCATCATATCCCTTAAGCATCATCCCAATATCATTTGTCAGAATCAGATGTACATCAGAAATTGTAGATAGTTTAGAAATCAAATAAAATTGGAGACTTTCATATAATTTACTGATTTGAAGCATCCATCTGCTGCCCATACTACAAGGATGATGTTGTAAAAACTGAAGACCTTGCATTGTATTTTTACTTTAATGAAAGAAATCTGTCTACCCATGGAAGTGAACAGAAAAAAATAATTATCTCAATGCATTTATTATGATCCAGAATATTATATACCTTTGAACTAATGGTACATGATATAGTTTTAAAAGGCTGAGTAAAAATTCATAAAATTGGTTAATGACTTGGAAAGCAAGTATCACTGTATGATGTACAGTTAAGAAGATAAAATTAGCCTATCTGGATAACAGGCAAAGAAAAAATAAGAAAAAATTCACATACTTTTCCAGAGTCATTATAGTTTAACATTGCACAAAACATAGGTACAGAATAAACAATGTTGTGTGGTTATTTCCAGATGGTATTTTTTCTTTGTTAACTTATTTGGGATTGACAAAGATGGCTTCATATTTCTGTAATAAAAAAGTTATCAAGCCAATGTTCCCATACTCTTGAATTTTATTATAAATTTTAAAAGTCCTTATTATTTCAGTTATCTTTAGCAAAGTACACGCTTTCACTATAAAAATTAAAAAATGCTACATTAATAAGGCTCTCATGTTGAATTGTAATCCTCAATGTTGGAATGGGGCCTGGTGGGAGGTGATTAGATCAGGGGGACAGATTTCTCATGAATGGTTTAGTACCATTCCTCTTGATACTGTCCTCATGATAGTGAGTGAGTTCTCATGAGATCTAGTTATTTAAAAGTGTGTAGCAACTCCTCCTGACTCTTTTGCCCCTGCTCTGGCCATGTGAGATGCCTACTCCCCCTTTGATTTCTGCCATGATTATAAGTTTCCTGAGGCCTCCCCAGAAGTTAAGCAGATGCCAGCATCATGCTTCCTGTACAGCCTGAAGAACCATGACCCAATTAAACCTCTTTTATTTATAAATTGACCAGTCTCAGGTATTTCTTTATTGCAGTGTAAGAATGGCTTAATACAAAAATATTAGTCAAATTTACCTTATTAGTGGCTGGTGTAGTGCAACCAATGATGCATGAACTGTAACAGACACAACAGAAAGGTGGAAGTAATCAAACATAACATTAACATGATGATGAAGGCCTCTATGGGGGCTAAAGTGCAGCTTCAATGTTCGGCTACTTATTAGTTGCAAGGCATTCAGATCATCTGCCCTGTAAAAAGGAACACTTAGCATGTAAGTATGAAATATTTAGTAAACGCCAATATATTATAAAGTAGTTGAAACTATAAAAACTATTTACTTAATTACTTTTTAAAATTTTCGAATAAGAGTAATTTTTAAAGCATCAAAGTTGCATTAGAAGCAATATGAAATATACCAATTGAGAAAATAATCAGATCCCACCTATTATTGTTTTCTATCAGTCCATGATATGAACTATTTTTTCACTAATATCCCTATAAAATGAATCCTTTTTGATACTTCAGGAATTAATCTCATCTTAAAATTTTACCCCATAGAGAATACTGTTTATTACAAGGCTGCAGTACAACATAGGTCAAATACTATTATAATAAATCCCAAAGGATATTTCAAATTATTTTTACTCTACAAAATTTTATTAAGTGCTGCTCAAAAATAAGCAGGCCACTGCTTATTTTAAAAAGTAAAACATATCTTATTGTAGATATTTAGTATATCATTAGATTTATACATACTAAAAATGTGAAACAATGCCATGAAAATTATATCCAATTATACTTAAAAAAATTCCATCCATCCATTTTAACTATCTACAGGTAATGAACTACCTACTCATTTCAGCTTATTCCACTTAAATAATTCTGACTTGGTGAAAAAAAAAGACTTTACAAAATTCTTTGTAATGAACAAGTATTACTGAGGAACAGTAGCTACCATATAGTGAAGAGGACATCTAAAGTAGGCCTTTCAGTAATGTGACTTTTTAGTTACTTATCCCACATGCAGTCTGAATTTATATATCATTTTTGAGAATTATTGCTAAAACTACATTTGAGATGGGGGAAAAAACCCTGCATAAATAAAATTGTTAAGTGAATCTCTGATTCTTGTTTTAAATGAACACAAGCAAAATTTGTTCCTAAAACATATGACTGCATGTCCAGGTATGTGGGTAAGTTGGAGGTAGCCAATCCTAAAACTTCCTCAAGGGCTCTGGAAATTAATGAACTAGAACAACTGTCAAGTGCACATCATCAGTCTTGATAACTCTCAGAATATCAACAAAGTCCTACCTAAAGAAAGCATAACTGATGCCATCAAGAAAGATTAGCCAGTGATACAGTGGAAAAGAGCTCATTTACATTTAAATGCCTCACGGTAGTGGTATTACATTAACAGTGCAATTTCTAGGAGCTAGGAAAAATTGTTCCATATTTCTTTAACTTGTCTGGTTTTGTTATCTGGAGCTCATGGATTCGGCATGGGCACAATAGAGCTGGCCTAATCATTCTCATGAAGTTTCCCCAGAAAACACAAGTAGTTCAAGACAAGATAGGGATAGGATGAATTTTAAGAGGAAAATGGGCAATCTAATAATAACAAATAACAGTCACAAGTGCCTAAAGGTTTTTTAATTAATTAGCTACTTACGAATAATCTCCATCTGTGAAGTGTAGATCCAAGGATAATAGAAAATTCATTTCCTCAAGGGTTTCTTCAATCTGAAAAGAAATTACACTATGAGATACTTTTTGAAATTTTATAGAAAGTTAGAAATAACATCTTGAGGCATTACAAAAAATATTTACATAAATAAATATTAAGAGATGTTTACCTTTCTTTCATCCAATAGCATTTTTACTTTGAAGATCATAACATCATTTAAAACAACCTCTTCATTTTTGTACAAAATTTGAAATGTTTTACTGCAAATTAGAGAATCATGAACTGAGGCTGGAAAGGCTAAAGTCATACCTAAAACAGATAAGATATGTAATTGACAGATAAAAGTAAAATATAACACAAGCAAATTAACACTTGTACTTTAAAATACTGTATGTTTGATTATATTACTATAGTGTCATTATCAATTTATACTGCAGTATTGGAACATTTCTGAAAGTTTACTTATTTCTATGATTAGAAAATAAATAAGTACATTATGAGCATTGTAAAATTACTGCATGACATCTTAATCTGAAAGGTAAATGAGGAAATATCGAAGTAGAAATTTTAGAGTGAACAACTGATCTGTATACCACATTTAGGAAAGCAATTTAGTTTTCCATAGCTGAATAGTAAAGAATTTGGTTGGCCTTTGTACTGGTTGCTAGGAGTTCAGCTCTAAACACTTGGAATAAAGAATTTGGCTGGTCTTTGTCTCCAGTTTCTGAGAAGTAGCCTCTAAATCCTTGGTGGCCCCTAGTTTATGCTAAAGAGATGACTCAGGATGGGGGCTGGCCACATCACTAAGACCAGCCATGTGATTAGAGAGTTGCGCTTTGAGCCTAGTGATATAACCTCAATATCCAGAGAGGGGAGAATAGCTAAAGACTGAGCGACATGGGCGATGATTCAGTCAGTCATGCTTACATAAGGAAATATCAATAAAAATTCTGAACATTGAAGTTTGAGTGAGCTTCCCTGGTTGGTAATACTCTGCATATCATCACATACTGGATGTTCGAGAGGAGGGAAGTTAATGCATCCTTACTTAATGGGGAGAAAACAACGGAAGCTTCACATCTGGGACCCTCTCAGATCATCCCTATACAGATTCTGATTTGAATCCTTTTGCTGTAATAAAGCTGTAATAATAAGTACAGCACTATGCTGAGTTTGGTGAGTTCTACTGAATTATCAAACATGAGGGAATAATGGGAACCCCCAAATTTGTAGCCAGCTCTTCACAGCTGTGGGTAGCTTGCAGACCACTAAACTCATGGCTGACATGAGGGGAGTCTTGTGGAGGACTATGTCCTTACCATTTGAAGTTTGGTTTTTATCTCTGGGTCATTGATGTCACTCCAACAGCCTACCTGCTGTTATGATCTTATTACCCTGTGCTCCAGAAATAACTGAAACTAGAGAAAAAAAGAAAAAAGAAAAAGAAAAAGAAACTAGAGACCAAGGTGGGTTTGGAGCTCAAAATGGGATATAAGACTCCAACTGGAGTCATGAGGATGTCCACATAAGCTGGTGGATGTCAGTCAAAGGCAGGGAGCCTCTGCAGGCCAGGGAGCACAGGGTCCAAACGCCCATATGAAATCCACATGGGGTGGTGGCCTGATGTCAAAGCCTGTGTGGAGTGAGGAGGGCAGCCAAGAGTAAAGTGTCAGAACCTGAGCAGGATGAGGAGGCAATCTAAGTGCAGCGGTGACTTTGAGTAAGGTATTGGGAGCCCAAGCAGGATGAACAGGGCAACCACAAGGGAAGGCACCTCAGGCTGGGGGGTTGGAACCCAAGTTAGATGGAGAGAGCATCTTTACAGAGGAGCAGCCTGGTACAGGGTGTGCAGGAATCTGAAAGGGATAAAAAGACTTCATATGGGGGTGGGAGTCAAGAAGGCGGTGGGCAGCAGCAGCAGCTTGACACACTACTGGAATCCAAGTGAAGTGAGGAAAAGGAACTCCTGGCACAAGGCCTTACTGAGGTCAAGTGGGGTAAGGAGGGGGTCCACATAAGGGAGTGACCTTGCATAAGGTGAAGCCCAACTAGTTCAAGGAGACCATCTGTGTGGGAGAAGAAGCAGTGACAGGAGACTGGCACATATAAGGGACTGATCAAATAAGGAAATATATTAAAGGATAAGGGGAGCCAGTTTTCTTACCTATCAGGGAAACGATGTACACATATGGAAAGGAGACACAAATACAGAATGAATCCCATGGTACTGGATTGAAACTGAGAGTACTGATATGAACTTATGGTTTTCATCAGATATTTAGATAAAGACATGTAAATTTGCATATGTATGTGTAAGTGTATGGTGTATACAATGTACTTACTATCTTTGTTCACTCAAATGGCCTGGGAGTAGCACAACCACAAATGTTAGTCTTTAGTACTATTCTCCACTAAAAGGATCCACGGCTTTGTAGAAATGGTTGGTTCCAAAGCTGGGGCACAGACAAATCTGGACCATCTTTTTTATACCAGAAGGTAAGGAAGTGATTAGAGAATGTGGGGACACAACAAAAGGGCATAGAAGCTAGCTGGAAGAGAATGCCCCGGCCATATCTGGGACAAAGTGAGCATCAAAATAAATTATGACAGTAATGGATTAACATCCATTGAGTAAACAGAAATCTGTAAGTCCATACTGATATAAATAAATAAGTGAATGAAAAAATCTGAAGTTTAAGAAACAAGAGACATTAATTGCAAAGTGAAAAAGAGTAATGTTACAGCGGAGAAGCTGGGAAGAGAGCACCTTAATTAAGTGATCCAAGTTAACATTATTAGGAATTGGACAAATAGAAACCACGTATCACCTAATAGGATGTAACAAGAAGAACAAGCATCACTTCTGAGATATTCCTGTCAAAAACACATAAAATGAATCTAATCATGACGAAATTGTAAACCCATGCAAACTGAAGAACACTCTAAAAAATAATAGGTTTGTAGTCTCCACAAAAGTGTCAGGGTGATCAAAGTCAAGAAGAGACTGAGGAACTGTTCTAGGATGAAGGAGACTAAAGAGACATAACAATTAATTACAATATATGATTTGGAACTGGATCATTTTGCTATAAAGGACTTTACTGGGACAACCAGCAAAACTTGAATGGGGCTATGGATAAGACGACAGTAACGTGTCAGTGTTAGCTTCTTGATTTTGATGGATGTATTGGGGTTATGCAGGAGAATATTCTTTAGAAAAAAATAATGCACTAAAATATTTGGGATGATGGAGCAATCATATTGGCAAATTACTCTTACATGGTTCAGGAAAAAAAGTTCTTTATAACGTACTTGCAACTTTTCTTTAAGTTTGAGATGCTTTGGGAAACATATACTTAAAGGGAAACCAAGCAGACCAGAAACTCAACTTCTGAGTATGTTAAAGAGCTGAGAAGGGAAAGAAATTCTCCTCAATGAAAGTAAATTTTGTTGAGAGCACCCAGGTAACGTGAGGTGAGAATCCACTGCCTAAAGAAACAAAGGTTTCTCTATTGCTCTTCCCTGAAGATGCTGCATCTCTCTCAATACTTCCATATAACTTCTACCACTGGGTCTGGAGCTTCTTTGTTGCTTACTGATGCTTTGAGACATTCTTTGTCTCTCCTCCCTAAAACCACTTATACCACTGGCTTTGAATCTCCTGTGATCAGACAGCACAGTACCACTCACTATCCTGCTCATTTTTGTACTCTATAAACCCTGGGAAGCCTTCATTTCTTGAAGGCTTTATTTCCTAATTTAAGATCACTTTTTCAAAAACTAGTCTAGCCATAACTGTTGGTGAACTCAATAGCTATGTAGGTAAACCTAATCTTTGATCTCCTGGGTTCCTTTTCTCCTCTTTTTAAGCATTCTTGCTCTCTAACCCTCCTCAGCTCCTCACTCCTGTGATCATTCTCCAGACTTTTATATTACCAATGACTGCAATCCATCTGTAATTTGAATTTCTTTTTTTAAATTTCCAACTTTTAAGTTCAAGGGTACATGTGCAGGATGTGCAGGTTTGTTACACTGGCAAATGTGTGCATGGTGGTTTGCTGCACAGATCATCCCATCCCACAGTTATCAGGCCCAGCATCCACTAGGTATTCTTCCTGATCCTCTCCCTCCTCCCACCCCCTATCCTCCAACAGGCCCCAGGGTGTGTCATTCCCCCGGATGTATTCATGTGTTCTCATTATTTAGCTCCCACTCATAAGTGAGAACATGTGTAATGTTTGTTGTAATGTGAATTTCAATCAACCTCTCCTCCCATACTTCCACCTGTCTTTCTAGTTCATACCCTCTAAGACCACAAATTCAATAATCCTTTGACCACATTTAGGAGTAGATTCCATGAACCCTACTCCTTTTCATTATCCCCTTACTTTCTCTTAATTCCTTTTTTCCTTACCCATCTTAAATCCTATGATCCATCATTATAATACACTCTTGCATATAACCTATTAACGATATATGTTACCCTTGCTTTGTCATATTGACCTGGATAAATCCCAACTCCAGCTCTCTGCCCAATCCACACTTGTACCCACAAACTGAATGTGGCTGGAGAAAAATAAACAGCTATCTTGACTGGCTATACTTTAAATTCATGACCGTTAATTTCAAGTGGGTCTTTAGTGCTGCCTAGCAATCATACCGTATTTTCCAAATCCATTTTATCCCCATATTCTTAGATGACTATTTCATAAATTATTTTCTCTCCTCAAACCTAGCCTTCAGTCTCACTGATAAATTTGTTTCTTATTTCATGAGAAAATGAAAATAATCAGAAGTTCTATAAGCTCTACTATAGGTTCTACCTGCAGATGCACCTAGACAAACTCCCTATTTCTCTGCTCCCTTTTCAGGCAAAACTCAAAAGTCTTTGCTATTTAGTGTGTTTGATTTATCTCCCATTCTCTCTTCAGCTCACTGTGTGATAGCCAGCCTCTAAAATGGCCTCCAATGATTCTCTTCCTGGTATTCACACTATTGCACAATCTCCTAGAAAGGACCAGGGTTGATCTATGTGATAGAAGTGATAGTAGGGACTGGGCGCAGTGGCTCATGCCTGTAATTCCAACACTTTGGGAGGCTGAGGCGGGCAGATCACTTGAGGTCAGGAGTTTGAAACCAGCCTGGCCAACATGGCGAAATCCTGTCTCTACTAAAAATACAAAAATTAGGTGGGTGTGGTGGCGGCCACCTGTAATCCCAGCTACTTAGGAGGCTGAGGCAGGAGAACTGCTTGAACCTGGGAGGCGGAGGTTGCAGAGTGAGCCGAGATTGTGCCACTGCACTCCAGCTTGGGCAACAGGGTGAAACTCCATCTCCAAAAAAAAAGAAGTAATAGTAGGATTTGTGTGAATACAGCAGAAGTAATTGACTATAACCTAATGAGAGATCCTGAGTCAGAGGCATGCAGCTAAATTTCTGACACACAGAAACTGTGAGATAATGTTTGCTGTTTTAAACTAAGTTGTGGGATAAATTTTTACACAGCAATAATTCATACTCCAATCAGACTTTAGCCCATATAACTGTTCTTATCAAAACCACTAATGATTTCTCCTTTGCCAAATCCAAAGGTCAACTCTCAAACCTCATCTTACTTGACTTATAATCAGTATCTAACATAGATACTATGATCCATCATATAATATGCATTCTCTCATTCTTGTTCTTTTGTTGTTGTTTTTTTTTTCTACTTTTTTTTGAGACAGAGTCTTACTCTGTGCCCAGGCTATAGTGCAGTGGCACTTATCTTGGCTCAGTGCAGTCTTGACCTCCAGGGCTCAAGCGATCCTCTCACCTCAGCCAAGCTAGTTTATTTTTTATTTTTTGTAGAGATGAGGTCTCATTATGTTGCCCATCCTCTCATTCTTGATACACTTCTTAAATGTAGCTTTCTGGACATCACACTCTCCTAGTTCTACTCCTACCTCATGGGCCACCCCTTTTTTGTCTCTTTTTTTTGCAGGGGGTGGGGGTGCTGTTTTTTTCTCATCAAGAAGCAGCATAGTGCAGTGGTTAGGAACATAGATTGTGAAGCCAGACTGGCTAGGTTTTAGTCCTGGTTCTGCCACTTACTAGATCTGTGAACTTTATTCTTTCTTCTTTTCTATGCCTCACAACCAATTCTTCAGTAAACCCACTGGTTCTACCAACAATACTAAAAATGATCTGACAGAAAAAAGAAGGCTGCCTTTAGGAATGCTCTAAAGGAATTCTCATGCCAGATAAGAAGTTGTATACAAAATCAGTAATTCTAAATTGCTGTGAATGATTTCAGTGAAAGTTGCCTATATCCTCAACTGACATCAATATTTTAAGCTTTAAAAAAGAAATACCAGTGACTTACATATAATAAACTTCGTCTTAATTTTATTCTCAAACCAGAAGCAACAGGCAACAGATGTGCAACTTCCTAGTCATTCATTCACTCATCCGATCAACAAATATTTACTGAATACTTATTATGTATCAGGTATTCTCTAGGTGTTTGGGATACAGAGTTAAATGAAAGAGATAAAAATCTCCGACCTCATAGAGCTTACATCCTAACGGAGTGGTGTGATAGAGAATAAATATAGTAAATAAATGATAGAATACATTTGAAAGTTATAAGTATTAAGTGCTATGGAGAAAAATAAAGAAAGGAAAAGAGGGATAAGAAAGATAGCAATTTTAAACAGAAAAACCAGGCAATGCTTTCTTGAGAAGGGAACCTATCAGCAAAGAAGAAAACTGATTCCTGTGTTCTTTCCCCTACTACAGGCCACTAGGTCGCTGTCCCCTCCTTCACCCTAGCAGAAGTCTGGAAGTTTATTCTCTGAAGAGAATAGAAGTCCTCTGAACTAAAAATCACCTGGCAAAACTGAGAGAGCATGAATATACGAGCATAGGCATATTGAATACTAAGTGCAGAGATTCCAGAATTGTTCTCTACTGGGCTCCTAGAAGGCTGTCAGCTAGATTCTTACTCTCTAGGAAGGAGACAGACAAGAGTCTTCTATGGCATTTCAAGAACTGTAAAATCTTAGATTTTACCAAACTTGCAACCTAACAAGCTAGTCTGCCACAGTTTCATATATGTTGGCAGAAGACACAAGACTCTTGGGTCAAAGACAAAAGGTTTGATTATGCACAGCATAGCAAGCAGCATGAGCTTCTTGTTCATGTTAGTTTCCCTTGTATTCACTCTTCCAAGTCCCATGGGAGTGACATGGAGGCAGGCCAGGTGGATACCATGTATGTGGTGGGTTTTTGGTCACAATTGAGGAACCCTAAGCTTAGGAAACCTCTATCTTTTATAAGGGTAGCTATAAGAAAACCTATGTAACTTTTGCACTGTCCATTATACTGGAAAGTAAATAAATGTACTGTATGTTCTAGACAGAGACACTGTCTATAACTTCCAAAGCTGTTCATTGCACACATATCCTTAAAAAGATGGTCTTTTTAAACAGAAGGCTTTCAGTGTCTCTGCTCATAAAATGTTTCTCTCTTCTCAGAAACATGAGAAACCATAGAGAAGAATTCTCAGTGATATATACAGTATAATCTCAGATTCTTCACAGTTCTTGACATGGGGAATCTAATGAATTCAATGAAAAATAACTATCAATACTGACTTCAAAGATTCCTTAGACAAATGGCTCACCATCGCCCTAAAATGAGGCTCAGACAAGTCCCCTGCAGGCTCTCAGAATTTCCCATCAGCCTTCCTTTCACTCATGTTTAGACAACTGAGGCCTATCAAATATCGAAGGACACTTTTAACATGTTTAAGTTAGAGACTAAAACAAAGAGAAAAAAAGTAACATACGAAAAATTTTTTTAAAAAAGAATAATATTGTTCTTAGAGAAGATATTACATTCATGAAACAGGAAAACATTGTTATAGCAAAGGAACACTCAGACAAAAGAGCACTTGGATTTTAAAATGAAGAGAGAAGCGATGAGAGAGAGGGAAGGAGAGAAGAAAAGGAGAAAAGAAGGAGAAAGGGAGTGGGAGAGAGAATAAGACAGTAAAAGATAGAAAGCACAAAAGCAAATAGCTCAAAAAAGGGTTAAAAATAAAGGTGAAGAAATATCATAGTAGAGCCAAGAAGAGAATGGGAAAAAGGAGAAGAAAAAACTAAAACTTAAGAAAGCCAGTAAAGATGATCCACCTTATAAACAAAAGAAGTTCCAAAAAGAAAGAACAAAGAAAACAGATGGGAGATAATTATTAACAAATTAAGAAATTTCTCAGAACTGAAGTACTCAAAGACCCAAGGTACAGCATTATGTGCCATCAGAACCCCAGTTACCAAGAGGATATTCTACCAGATTCTTGAAAGGGGAAAAAGGTCACATAGAAGATTAAAAATCAGTCATTTATTTTTTTTTGGAGAAAAAAATAAGATTAGTAATCAGAATGGCTTTGGAACTCTTAACAGCAATGCTGCAAACCAAAAGATAATGGAGTAATATTTTCCAGATTCCAAAGAAAAAAGGTTTCCAACCTAGAATTCTATACTTAGCTGGACTTCCAAATAACTGTTAAGGGTAGAATGAAAAGATTTTTAGATGCTGAAGGCTTCAAAATATGTATTTCCCATGCCACTTTTCTCAACAAGTTAACTATTTATAGGCTCTACGAAACTGAGAGAATAAACCAAGAAAGAGAAAAAACAGATGTTAGGAAATAAGAGATTCAACATAGAAGAGATGCAAAGGGAATGCCTAGGAAGATGGTGAAGGAAGATCCCAAACAGATCCTCTTCCTTAGATAATCTACAGTGACCAATGTAGTTCGGATTTGTCTGCCATAAAAGATATGTTAACATCCCTGCTGCTAGGGTACCAACTTTAACCTGAGGACAGATTAAAAGCTTGGCTAAATTTCTTTTCAGTGCTTGGCTTATTTGAAGGTGTACTAATGAAGTTTCTAGCCTAGATCATCTGATGATACTATTTTCACTTCACTGAAGTTTTCTGCTTTGGCCTGCTCCTGAGAGTTGGAGGAGGGCAATGTTAAGTTCAGATGCAAATCAGTCTGTTCCATATGTTAGATATCCAATATTTTATCACATTACAATCTTGCCAGAAGCCCTGAAAGTGGTAAACTCTGTTTTACACAATTCACTCTTGACCTTGCCCATGAACATCTCCAAAGGGAGTCTTAAAACCTTTCAGGTATAAAGAAGCATACCATAACCCAGAGACTCTGTTCAACTTTTCTTCTGGGAGACTTCTTTTAATAATAGCGATATTTATGTTATCTTACACAGCTGGGTTTGTGCTTGCCACTCAATTTTTTTCAAACTCAACCAGATATTTCCTTGGAATATAGTTATACTGACAAAATGCACTCATAATGATAAAACTATAAAGAAAGCAAAAGAATAACACAAACGTCAAGAGGGGTATACAGGAGGACTTTACAGTACTAGTAATGTTCTATTTCTTAAATGAAAGGCTGGGTACCTGGATGTTCATTTTATTATTTAATAAAATACTGTGTTATGTAATCGTCAAAAAATGTGCAATATATTTCATAATGCAAAGTTACACATTCACTATATAGCTGCTTTGTGCCATGGATTGTTCTCAGCTAAGTGGACTGAACAAAAAAGCCAACCATTTTCCCTGACCTCACCTAATTCTGTAAATTACATCTACACTAAGTGTACAGAAGACAGAGTGCTATGACATCTTACAATGTGGAGGTGAACTTAGGCTGTGAAACCAGGAGAGGCTTTGTTGACAACATAGCATTTGAGTTGAAACACCACGAAAAAGAGTTAGTCAAATGAAGATAAAAGGGAAGAGCCTTTCAGGAGGAAGAAATGGAGATTTCTCGAAGGCAAGGACCTTGTCTCATTTATTTCTTACTTCATGTTAGTATTATGAACATGATCAGCACTTATGGATGTGGAGAAACTGAAACTCTTGTGTACTGTTGGTGAAAACGTGAAACAGTATAGCTGCTGTGGAAAATACTATGGGGGTTCCTCAAAAAATTAAAAATAGAACGACTGGCCACACACAGTGTGTGGCTCACACCTGTTATCTCAGCACTTTAGGAGGCCGAGGCAGGAGGAACAGTTGAGTCCAGGAGTTCAAGATTAGCCTGGGCAACAAAGTTAGGCTCCATATGTACAAAACATATGTGACTCATGGGGCTGACGTAGGAGAACTACTTAAGCTCAAGAGGTCGAGGGCAGTGAGCCATGATTGCACCCCTGCACTCCAGCCTGGGTGACAGAACGAGACCCTGTCTCAAAAAATAAAAATAATAAAAATAGAACTACTATATAATCCAGCATCTCACTTCTAGGTATTTATCCAGAAGAACTGATAAAAGAGGGTCAAAGAGATGTTTGCACACTCACATTCATTGAAGCATTATTTATAATAGTCAAGACGTAGAAAAAACATAAATGTCTATCTACAAATTAATGGATAAAGAAAATGTGGTATGTACATATTAAAGAATATTATTCAGCCTTAGAAAAGAAAATCCTGTCATAGCTACAACATGGAAAAACCTTAAGGACATTATGCTAAGTGAAATAAGCCAGTCACAGAAAAAGCAAATACTGCATGACTCCACTTATATGAGGTATATAAAGCAGTCAAACTCATAGAAACAGAAAGCAGAATATGGGTTGACAGGGGGTAGGAAAATGGGGAGTTGCTGTTCAATGGTATAGAATTTCAGTTATTCAAGATAACAAAATTTTAGGTCAGGTGTGGTGGCTCATGCCTATAATCCCAGCACTTTGGGAGGCCAAGGCAGGTGGATCACTTGAGGTCAGGAGTTTGTGACCAGCCTGGCCAACATGGTGAAACCCCATCTCTACTGAAAAAAAAAAAAAAAAAAAAAATTGGCCAGGCGTGGTGGTGCATGCCTATAATCCCAGCTACTTGGGAGTCTGAGATGGGCGAATCGCTTGAACTGGGAAGACAGAGGTTGCAGTGAGCCGAGATCACACCACTGCACCACTTCGGCCTGAGTGACAAAGTGAGACTGTCTCAAAAAAAAAAAAAAAAAAAAAAAGAAAGAAAGAAAGAAATTTAAAAAAATAAATAACTGAAATATTGTTCTGTTATTCCTTTTTACACTTTAATGTTATTATCAAACTGAAGGGTCTGGGAAACAAAAGACCTAAATGTGTATGCTAAGATTACTGTCTTGAATCTGAAACTTTGTTTTCTAATATTTGCTAGATGATAACAACTCCATTAAGTCAGAAACCACATTGATCTTTTTCACTGCTTTAATTTAGGACTGAGCACTTAGGTCTCACACATAATAGGCAGTCATAAAGTATTTATTTAATAAATGAATGTTCGTCTAACTTCTTAATTTAATATCCTATTTCCTTGTTCAAATGACTTGATTTTTATTTTGCCTATCAGTTATCTGCTAACACAAACATTCAGATCTATAGTTTTAAAGACTTGTGATAATTAGAGGCTTCTAAATGCTTACATTCAATCATGATAATTTATATTTTATTTCTATCACTATCTGCATTTCCGTTTCCTTTGGTTAAAAGTTAGCACTGGTATCTTTCATTTACTTTGTGACCAAGTGACTATTCATTCAACCATAATTTATTAAGTCTCTCAACTACTGGGAACTAAAAGACATGAACGTAAGTAAGAACTCTGCCCACTTTCAGAGCTCCCAGTCTAGTTTGGATAGAAACATTCAAATAAATAATTGCAGTACAATGTGATAATCTCTTAACTGCCTATTTCAGCAGGCCAAAGCAAATAGCAATCTAACACTATCTCTTAAACCAGGTAAAAAGACAATTAAAGGGCAATGATAGAAGCTGTTGAATCTGAGGAAAGCAAAATGGAGGCTTGCCAAATGACTTCCATTTTGTAATCTATGCAGTTTAATTGAAGGACCTAACTTTATGGTGAGTTTTCCATTTATGGCTGTTGAGATTATTCAATTACTGATAACAGTAAAGGATTAGTGACATAATATGAAATGTCTCTAGCTATATGTTTAACTTTTCCTCATTTTTTTTTAAAGCACTGTTCTTTAATGGTGATTGATGTTTGTTTTAGTAGAATCCCATTTCTGAGAAAAAGTTATAACAGCATAAGCTAAAAGAGGTACATAGAAAGTGCTATGGGCCAGGAGTGGTGGCTCATATCTGTAATCCTAGCACTTTGGGAGGCAGAGGTGAGAAGACTGCTTGAGGCCAAGAGTTTGAGACCAGCCTGGGCAACACAGTTAAGACTCCCGTCTCTACAAATTTTTTTTTTTTTTTTTTAATTAGGCCAGTGTGGTGGCATGCACCTGTAGTCCCAGCTACTTTGAGAGGCTGATGTGGGATTGTCACTTGAGCCCAGGTGTTCAAGGCTATAGTGAACTATGATCACACCACTGCACTCCAGCCTAGGTGACAGAGCAAGACCCTATCTCAAAAAAAAGAAAAAGGAGTATGACAGCAAGGCAAAGGAAACATCTAACTGCTTAGGGGAGTTACCTACGGTTTTAAAAAGGAGGTAATAAGGAGAGAAGAGGAGAGCATGCACAAAATATGAGCAAATAGAACCCATCAAACTTGAGAAACTGAAAGTAGTTCCATGGAATCCACAAGAATGGTGGGAAACAAAATTCGACATGTAGGATAGGATCAAATCATAAAAAATCCTAACACAGCAGAACTATCCCAACATTTCAGTGGCTCT
Source organism: Pan troglodytes (assembly GCF_028858775.2). NCBI lineage: Eukaryota > Metazoa > Chordata > Mammalia > Primates > Hominidae > Pan > Pan troglodytes. The sequence continues at coordinate 82,419,364 of NC_072403.2, read as the reverse complement.
CAAAGGAAGGCCCTGAAAAGCTGGTGGCTGAGCAAAGCTTAAGGAGACAACTAATAGAGGAGAAAGATATGGTTCTGCTAACAGCACTTCAGAATATTTGAAGCTTTATTCCAAATAGCTAATTAACCACTGCCAAAATAAAGTAACTGGGACAATCTTTCCTTACTTTTATAACTAGCCCTTATTTCCAGCCTTCCTTTCTCCTTGATGTTAACTTTTTGAAACTGCTATCACCTACCTAAAAGCTGGGTAGTAGCATATAAGAAGAAAAATGAAATACATATATACACACACAAAGAATATTATCCAAGACAGAGAAGTGGCCTTAGAAAAAACCTGGTCAAATACCAATAGCTGCATTTTTTTTTTTAACCAACCTGGGCTGATTTCTTGTAAGTCTAAATGCTTATCTAGTTGTAAAGCTTCTATCAAAATGGAGAACTTTTTTTTATTAAGACCTTCCCCACACATTATCATTTGAATTTTTGTGAAATTTCCCTTTTTCCCTCCATTTCAGTCTTATTAGTACTAATACTGGCTACTAAATACTGTGTGCTGGGCACTGTGCTTTATGGAAATCATTATTAATCATTTTGGCAACCTTATATTGTAGGGATTAATATATACATTTTACAGACACCAAGGTTCTGATAATCTGCCCAGAAATCAAATGCCACAGCTGTTTGTGCCACAGCCTGTGCTTGGCCGTCAATGTCACACTGATAAACTATTTCAAACATATGTGTTCTCTCATATACACCACAGAACTCCAACACTAGTAAGGAACAGCTATCTCATTGGAGAGAAAAGATGGAAAGGAGCTATAAAAAAAGTTAAACCATATCATTCAACTAACCTGTCTACACGTAGAGTGAATTCTTGAAAACTAAGAAGGAAATTACATATAAATGGCTTTTTCTTAGACTGTTTTTCCTTATATCAAGCTGGTTCTGAGATCCTAGAGTCCACCTTATTTCAGCATTTTAACTACTGGGGCAATTTAGGACAGAAAGGGAGGGCAAGACACAGGGAAAAGATATTTACTGAGCATGGTACTAGATCTCTTTACACAATTTTCTAACTTAATTTTTACATACACACTGTGAGAAGGATTATATCTATTACACTGATAAGGAAAGAAAGACTCAAATAAATGGAATAATTTGCTTAAGACCAAATAGCTAGTGAGTGGCAGAACAAGATTTGAAACTAGTTATGCCCAAATTAAAACACATTCCACAGAGGAAGCTAGCTTTATAAGAATAGAAATGCAGTCTCAGGTACCTAGATTTCCATGATGTATTATATAAATTTAGGGATCTTTCGGGAGTTCTCTTCTTCTCTTCAGTTCTTCCTTCTTGCTCTTGGTCATACTAGTTCATGTTTCCTATCTCATAAATAGTTTTATTGGTTTTCAGAAAAATATGAAATTTTAAAATTATACTTATTAACATGAAATGTTATCCTATGCACTTCATTACTTGCTATATAATAGAAATCATACATAACACAGAAAAATTATGTTTCAGTTCTCTACATAAAATGGTTCATAGCATAATGAGTCAAAACATGACTGTTTTCCATTATTCCTTATATCTCTAGAACTCAATATTTAACATATTGAGGTATATAACATAAAAGGTATACAGCCCTTTACAGTCTAAGTACTTTCAGTTATTTAATGCACAATAACCCTGTGTAGCAGGTAATACACTGCACAGAGGAGAAACTGAAGCTCAAGGAGGTTAAGTGAGTTTTCCCAGGTAGCACAGTAGGAAGACAGACTCCTGATTCCAAGTCACTATTTTGTTAACTACATCAGAGCAGCATCTCTGAATTAACAGTTTCTAAACTACATTAAGATTTATCTAACTATAGGCTTGGCACGGTGGCTTACACCTGTAATCCCAGCACTTTGGGAGGCTGAGGCAGCGGATCACTTGAGGTGAGGAGTTTGAGACCAGCCTGGCCAACCTGATGAAACCCCGTCTTTACTAAAAATACAAAAATCAGTCAGGCGTGGTGGTGCGTGCCTGTAATCCCAGCTACTCGGGAGGCTGAGGCAGGAGAATTTCTTGAGTCCAGGAGGCGGAGGTTGCAGTGAGCCGAGATCCCACCATTGTGAGAGTCTACTTAAAAAAAAAAAAAAAAAGATAGCTAGCTATCTATCTAGATATATCTAATAGATATCTAGATAGATAGATAGATAGATAGATCGATCGATAGATAAATCTTCTATCTATCTCTTCTTTTCTTAAATTCTTCCTTCTTGCTCTTGGTCACACTAGTTCATGTTTCCCATTTCATAAATGGTTTTATCGGTTTTCAGAAAAATATTCTTAGCTAGCTATCTAACAGTGATCCACATCAATACCAAAGTAACTAGACCTGCCTTAATTGTCTTACTGGACACTTATGATCTTCCTTCTTTATGTTGGATAGTCATTTCGATTCTAGAAACCCTTTCCTTCTTGTGTTACCACCAAAGTGCAAATACTTGTTTTCAACCTTTAGAATCAACCAATAGACAAAGGACAAAAGATTTAACTAGTTACAAAACAGGATATGAATGTCAGCAACCTTGATAATTCCAACAGAGGTTGGAAGGTAGAAAGAGAGAAAATTTGAGAAGAAAAAAATGGTGGGACTGTTTATATCCTTATTTCAAAATAAGGAGTCTGTCATGATCACTGAAGTAGAAAATGGAGCTTTAAATATACTGTTTGAAGCTACAGAGACTGGTCAGAAACACATATGAGAATAACAGTAACTCTTTTAAAAGGTTGGGGGAGAGGGAACGAGGAAATGGTGTAAATAAGATAAATAGTCTTTTTTATTATAACAGGAAGTCCATTGACAATGTCCATATGGAGGTAACCATAAGGACTAGAGACACGGGTAAAAGTTGTTACATCTAGAAAACAAGCTATAGTTTTTACTACAAGTCTTTCTGGGCTAATTGATCTTTGTTGTTGTTGTTGTTGAGACGGAGTCTCACACTGACCCCAGGCTGGAGTGCAGTGATGCGATCTTGGCTCACTGCAACCTCCACCTCCCAGCTTCAAGCGATTCTCCTGCCTCAGCCTCCCAAGTAGTGGGAATTACAGGCACCCGCCACCACGCCTGGCTAATTTTTTTTGCATTTGTCATAGAGACGGGGTTTCACGATGTTGGTCAGGCTTGTCTCGAACTCCTGACCTCGTAATCTGCCCGCTTCAGCCTTCCAAAGTGCTGTGATTACAGGCATGAGCCTCTGCGCCTGGTGACTAATTGATCTTTTAACCATATGCTGTATATTATTTTGATAAAAAATTTTTTTCCAGAAAAAAAGATGGATGAATATTAAAAAGCAAACTAAACAAAATACATTTAATCTTAATAATACTATCATTACTAGGATGTCATTATTTAAACTTTTTATGAAAACTGCATAACATTTCAAACTGGAGCCAGATTCCTAAAACCAGCAATGACTTCTCTGTTGTAAAAGTCTATGAATGCTTTTCTTACCAATCAATTTTCAACAGTTCTATAAATACTCATTGTCTTTCATGACTGATGTTATTGCAGATGACAGATATTTCCTGACTCGAACCTCTCACTGTCAGCATAATCTTGTGCTGGAAATAATTTAAATGTATGGCAATAAGCTGTATAATACTATCTAATTCCCATCCCACTCAACCTGCTCCACTGTAACTCACAGACAGAAATCATTATTTTAAACTATTTTTCCTAAAAGTTTTCTCAAAATATACAGAAGGTATACGAATTATGGTAAAATTTAGCGCTGGAAGGAAAAGGTATTAAGATGAAAGTACGAATCAAAGTTAAAAGAAAAATAGAGCAGGTAATAAAAAGCATAGAGAAAAATCCAAGCCCTTAAAAGAAAAAATGAATTTTTAAGGAACAGAGGTAAAAAATTAACACAAAAGATAAAAGAAAATCATCCTATATAAAGCTATTTATGTTCAAGGATAAGACTAGGAATCAATATATGTATTTATTAAAAGTCAGTTAAATACATGGGAGCAATTTCTTGAGGCAGAAAAGGATAACTTTCCTTAATAATTTACTAATAGTGAAAAGATACACACTGTAAGAACTCGTTAGTACTACTGAAAAATGAAATTTTGAGAGAAGGATATACAAGGCAGAAACAATATCTCAAAGATTGTAATAAGTTGGCAGCCTTCTTTGCCTTGTTTTTTCAGATTGCTGGGGATGAAATGCATCTAGACAGAAGAACATTATTTTGTTTCAAACTAACACTTGTGAGACGCATGTCATAAGTCACCACATCCCATCAATCACTATCCTCTATGATATTCATATTAATTTAACATTTAATAAGATAGAGGCTATTCTGGGGTAAACTGGCAGGAAATACTTGATACTTTACCAGATTTACCTTACCACAGGTGCCCAGAGGATGAAACAACATTCAAAAGCTATGGAAAACAACCTATACATACAAGGTAATCATGTTGGGAATAGTGTCAGGCAGGAGAAAAACAGCATGTCTCACAATTTGTTCAGAGCCACTTTATTGGAAAGGCTTTGCACATACCTTTGCAAACCACAAACAAGAAAAACAAGTTATCATAAATTAGAGAATTAAAAATAAAATACATTGATATAATATTTGAAATATGAAAGATCTTGAGAAGTCATATTTGTTAGCACATTTCAGACATGACAGGTAAAATTTGCTATTTTGAAAGAGAATGAGAAAAAAGGGTGAAAGAGATTTTATGTATTTCTTTCTTCTTCTGTCCAAAATTTGGTTCTTGTGCTTGCTATTTTGGCTGCTATCATTTAACTAAAAGTATATAATCTTCTAAAAACTTCTGGTATAATGCTATTAAAAAATACACAGAGATAATATTTTCACATATGTGAGATTTTCACATATTATATAATATGGAAGCCTATCATTTTCAAACTCAGGCTTCCCTTTTATAGACTGGTGTCTGCCACAAACTATTTATTTTTAAAAGATATTTCCTTTAAATATACTAGTAAACTATCAGATCACTACATTTCATAGTCTATTATATGCAACTGATCGTATCAGAACCTAGAAACTTAGTTGGCAGCAGCAATGATTAAATCTAGACATAACTAAGAAAAAAAAATTAAGTACCCAGGAAAAGACTAAGAGAAGGTACTCTATTTGGGCATTTCTGACACAGTTTGTCATGTCAAAATAACATTACTTTGTAAATAACATTAATTATATGTAATATTTCTGCCATACCAATGACCTAGAGATTGAATTATAACTTCCGTTAATTTTTATAGAAGATAAATCCTTTCCAACCAGTATTTAGTTGATGAAGAATAGTGATCAAGGAACTTGGTTCAAATAGGGTTGTCCATAAAATAAATTCATTTTTATCTTTCCTAGAATTTTTTTTCTCTCAAAAGACAAAGAAGGGACTGAGCAGCTATAAAATGTCCACTTTTCTGGTGAGTAAAGGTAAAACTGACAATGTTGAACAAACATACTCATTTGGAAAATAAAATGTCAGATGGAAGACGTTTCTTGTATAAGATGAGGCTAAATACAAATATCACAATATTCACATTGTTAATGCACAGATTAGGTGTAACCTAATAAAGGCTGAATGATTTCGTGCCCTGAAACTACGTACGGAAAGAATCTTGACTGAGTCTGTAGCACCACCCTGTCACTATCAAATATAATAATTAATGAACACTCACTAGATTTGAAAGCTCAGTTGCTGCAGTAAATAGTCACTGACAGAAAATGTATCAGTCATATATTTAGCTCATAAATTACTAAAGACAAAACACTCAAAAAGCCTTGGAAAAACATCTGTAAGATGTGACATGCTATGAAAACACAGAAAGGACATTTCCTTGTTGCCATAAAGTACATCTGTGTTCTTTAAAACACAGCATCCACTCTGAGTTATCAGGATAAAAAGTGTTCTTAAAGGTCCAGAAGTTGCTGAATGACACACCTGACTTTAGATCACTGCAATGAATAGATTCTGAGGTTCCTGCCCAGAGTCATAACTCTAAACTATTGTTAACCAAGATAATGCCACTACCATGCCTGAAAAGGGTGCTCCTGACTGAACTGTAATACAAGTAGCAGCAAGCACAGTCACTCAAGGGCCACTGGACCAGGAAGAGTAATCAGGGGTTACTGTTAAATCTTTTCACAATTTATTTCTGATGCCCTTCCTTATCCTGAGCTCACAAGTCAATAAGCAGAGGTAGAGAAATATTTCCATAAAGTTAGGGCAAGGTAACTTACTACTAAAAGAGGAAGTCACTTGAGGAGTAAGTTAACATTATGAAGAAAATAGTCTTTAATGAAACACATCAACCAAATTAAATATTGTGACACTTAATTATATCCTTTACACCAACCTAAAAATCTAACCAATATGATTTTATTTTCAAATGATACTTTTGTCCACTAGTCATTATTCCCAAAGAATAATTCTGACATTCAAAATCTTTCTTGGAATTGATTTGTAATAACCAAGCACAGTTAAAATTTCCAGTCCTCTGAGGTAATTATTTGGAATCTGCGAAAAACAAAGTAGAAACAATTCTCTGTATGATACAGAGAAATGCTAAATGATTAATGATTAACTCAATGATTTAAAATGTTTCATTTGTAAATGTAAAGAACTTCTAAATCTATTGTTTCAGAAAAGGAATAATGAAAGAATGGAGAAATCATGCCTGACATAACAAGGAGATAGTTGGGTTTGATACAAGTAAGACTATATAGTAACTGAAATTAAGAAATCAGCAAATGTTTTCTTCTAGCATACTTCCTTTTGGGTATTTGAATCAATCATTTGCTGAGAATTATACAAGGACAACTTTAGTGGTCAAGAATTAATATTCAGGTTGGGCGCGGCCGAGGCGGGTGGACCACAAGGTCAAGAGATCGTGACCATCCTGGCCAACATGGTGAAACCCCATCTCTACTAAAAATACAAAAATTAGCTGGGTGTGGTGGTGCACGCCTGTAGTCCCAGCTACTTGGGAGGCTGAGACAAGAGAATTGCTTGAACCCGGCAGGCGGAGGTTGCAGTGAGCCAAGATCGCACCACTGCACTCCAGCCTGGCTACAGGGCAAGACTCCGCTTCAAAAAAAATGAATTAATATTCATAGGTTTGACATTATTTCTCTCGAAACTTTAATAATAAGGAACAAACATATCTTTAAAATGTATTACTTAAAAGTGGTTAGACTATTTAACCTTGTGGAATATATGTCAAGTATCTTGCCATCTTGAAAGATATCTCACAAACTAAAATCTGAAGATTTTCTCAACTGGCAACTTCAGGAGAAAAAACTGAGCTAGAAATCTAGTCTACTAGATTCAAGGATGTTCAAAAGAGTACACCAAATCTGTCATGTCATGTCACCTTGTTTTATTACCTCTATGTTTCGTGAAAGTAGACTTACAAAAGATGATCTATTATGGCAATAATATATACATTGACATGTATGCCAAGCGAAGAATAAATTCTTTTTCATTTTAAGATGAATGAATATACAAAATATATATACATATACACACACATACACATGTATATATACGTGTGTGTGTGTGTGTGTGTATTTGTCATAAGCAACAGACCTCTGTGAGCATTTTAATAGTCTTCAGGAAGATAAACTCTACACTATGTATAATTCATTAAAATTTAACATTAGTCTCAGGATACGAAATCAATGTGCAAAAATCACAAGCATTCCTATACACCAATAACAGACAGAGAGCCAAATCATGAGTGAACTCCCATTCACAATTGCTTCAAAGAGAATAAAATACCTATGAATCCAACTTTCAAGGGATGTGGAGGACCTCTTCAAGGAGAACTACAAACCACTGCTCAACTAAATAAAAGAGGACACAAACAAATGGAAAACATTCCATGCTCGTGGACAGGAAGAATCAATATTGTGAAAATGGCCATACTGCCCAAGGTAATTTATAGATTCAATGCCATCCCCATCAAGCTAACAATGACTTTCTTCACAGAATTGGAAAAAACTACTTTAAAATTCATATGGAACCAAAAAAGAGTCTGCATTGCCAAGACAATCCTGAGCAAAAAGAACAAAGCTGGAGATGTCATGCTACCTGTCTTCAAACTATACTACAAGGCTACAGTAACCAAAACAGCATGGTACTGGTACCAAAACAGCATGGCACTGGTACCAAAAGAGAGAGATAGACCAATGGAACTGAACAGAGGCCTCAGAAGTAACACTACACATCTACAACCATCTGATCTCTGACAAACCTGACAAAAACAACAAATGGGGAAAGGATTCCCTATTTAATAAATGGTGCTGGGAAAACTGGCTAGCCATATGTAGAAAGCTGAAACTGGACCCCTTCCTTACACCTTATATGAAAATTAATTCAAGATGGATTAAAGACTTAAATGTTATATCTAAAACCATACAAATCCTAGAAGAAAACCTAGGCAATACCATTCAGGACATGGGCATGGGCAAGGACTTCATGACTAAAACACCAAAAGCAATGGCAACAAAAGCCAAAATTGACAAATGGGATCTAACTAAACTAAAGAGCTTCTGCACAGCAAAAGAAACTGCCATCAGAGTGAACAGGCAACCTACAGAATGGGAGAATATTCTTGCAATCTACCCATCTGACAAAGGGCTAATATCCAGAATCTACAAAGAACTTAAACAAATTTACAAGAAAAAAATCAAACAACCCCATCAAAAAGTGGGCAAAGGATATGAACAGACACTTTTCAAAAGAAGACATTTATGCAGTCAACAGACACATGAAAAAATGCTCATCATCACTGGTCATCAGAAAAATGCAAATCAAAACCACAATGAGTCACACCAGTTAGAATGGTGATCATTAAAAAGTCAGGGAACAACAGGTGCTAGAGAGGATGTGGAGAAACAGGAACACTTTTTACACTGTTGGTGGGAGTGTAAATTAGTTCAACCATTATGGAGGACACTGTGGTGATTCCTCAAGGATCTAGAACTAGAAATATCGTTTGACCCAGCGATCTCATTACTGGGTATATACCCAAAGGATTATAAATCATGCTACTAAAGACACATGCACACGTATGTTTATTGCGGCACTATTCACAATAGCAAAGACTTGGAACCAACCCAAATGAACATCAATGATAGACTGGATTAAGAAAATGTGGCACATATACACCATGGAATACTATGCAGCCATAAAAATGGATGAGTTAATGTCCTTTGTAGGGACATGGATGAAGCTGGAAACCATCATTCTCAGCAAACTATTGCAAGGACAGAAAACCAAACACCGCATGTTCTCACTCATAGGTGGGAACTGAACAATGAGAACACTTGGACACAGGGCGGGGAACATCACACACTGGGGCCTGTTGTGGGGTGGGGGGATGGGGGAGGAATAGCATTAGGAGAAACACCTAATGTAAATGATGAATTAATGGGTGCAGCAAACGAACATGGCACATGTATACATATGCAAACAAACCTGCATGTTGTGCACATGTATCCTAGAACTTAAAGTATAATAATAAAAAATAAAAATAAAAAATTTAACATTAACCAACATTTTAGTATCCATAGCATGATAAAAAGATAATCCTAAACACTTCAAATACCCAACAAGTTTTTTAAAATTTCAAAATGGACTGAATTATGCTCAGCATAGCTCTAGTGTTAGGTGTATTTTATTATTTTTATGGTGCTTTAAAAACTAGTAATTCATATTAGGCTTACATAATAACTCTTTAGAATGTTTCATTAACTGGTTCATTTTCTAACTATATGTAATGAAACAGCATATATTGCATTGGGAAAGCTGAAAAATGACCACTAATTATGTCAGGGCCACCAGTTTTAACTTAACCCCTTTAATGCTGGTGTCTCTCCTTAGAATATGAGTAACTAACAAAGCTGCTGTAACATGTCTATTTCATACCTTCCTACATTGCCTTTTGGCTCTGTTTCATAAATAGAGAACCTAATCCAGAAAAAAAAAATTGGTTTAAAAAATGTCCTCAAAATGCATACCATAAAACTTTATCATAAAACACCTTTATAATCATAAGTCAAATTATATGTTCCCATTTACTGCGTATCTTTTTAGATTGCATCTTATATGATATAATGGATACCAATCCTACGTTTGTTTTCACGAAACTTTAATATACATTCTTTGATGTGCTCATTGTAAGAAATCTAAGAAGGAGACAGAGTATCTGTAATCAAATCTGTTTCACTGAGGCCCAAAATATATTTCTTACAATGGTTATCATAATGATGTTATTTGGTATCTTATATCTGTAATGAAAAAAATTTATTAAAAGTTATTGACCATTCAGATTACTTTTTAAATTTGAATGTATTCTTTGGCTTACCTGTTGCATGCAACAAACTAGCTTCTACTCTGTGGGGAATTCTTGATGGAATTTTCATAGAAGCACGAATCTGGTAAAAACTAAAGCAAAATAAACAAGGAAGTTATTTCAAAACATATTTAAAAATATGCAATGCCCCGACTTCCACATTTGTATCCATATTAAAATAATAAAGTTGGCCTAATTATATCAGTCTCCCATAACATTTACTATTGTTGGAAAAAAAAAAATCAGGCTTACATATCAAATATAAACATGGCATAAAACCAAAAGAGAAACCCAGTATATATAAAGATAAATGAAAGGAACAGATACAATACATATAATATTTCTTACTTTGTATGTGATAGCAACCTGTGGAAATAGAAAAGCATCTAAGAACTTCATTGTTTCATTTGGTTCATTTTTGCTTTTATAAAATAAAAAGATAATTACTTATAATGTAATTTTGAGAAAATATAAGATTATAAATAGTTTTTAAAAACTGGATTCTATAAATGACAAAATGAAGATATCAGTTGGTTTAAAGAATTGTTTTTTTTTTTCAAGGTCAGAGCTATTTGTTTATGTACTTTTACTTATTTATTCTAAAAGATTTTTGAAATAGCATACATATATTTAAAAATCCACCAAATATTAGTAATAACTTTAAGAAAAAGATGATTATGAGGTAAAAACTATAATATGACTGTCTTATAACATCATCACACTGCAAATTTGTGTATGTAATGGAGGATACATACACCTATACACACAATATTACCAAAAGTTCAATCAACATTATAAATTAGGGATAAGTTTAGATATATACTGAGGAGGTGAATATTTAATGTTTGTTTTTCTTCAATAATATCCTAGAGAGTGGTTTCAGATATTAAATTTGCAAATAAGGCAAAGATTAAAAATATAAATATATTAATTACTGTTACTCTAGGAAGGTGTCATCTTGGAAAGGATATATCATCAGATTGCAAAGAGTAAATGAAAGGTCAGTCAAATTTGGAACATTAAAAGTCACAATATGGCTTTCAAGGGGCATGAGAAAACTCCATAAAGTTAGATGACTTGTTAAGATTAAGATGAGGACTGCTTGAAAACATGAGAAAACTGTGAAAAAAGATCGAATTGGAATCAGTGGGAACCTTGAAACCAGGGGAAAGCAAAGTTTTCTAGGAACTCTTCAACTTCACATGTCGAGGGTTTTGACTAAAGATCAAGCAAACTACTGCTATTTTAAAATATACAGGTATACGATATAAAAGCAAATTAATACTAAACAGTGGTACATGCTTCAATTTAAACTTCCTCTGCATAGAGACCATGTCTTATTCATAGCGTACATTCACAATCCTTGGTTTACACACAGTTAAGTGTTCAATATGTGTTTGCCAAAATTTGGAGACATTTAAACAAAAGTCTGCATTTATCTGGCATCATTTTTCACAGAAATAGAAAATACAGTACTAAAATTTGTATGGGACCACAAAATACTCTGAATAGTCGAGGCAATCTTGAGCAAAAAGAAGAAAGTGGCCAGACATGGTGGCTCATGGCTGTAATTCTAACACTTTGGGAGGCCAAGGCAGGAGGATCACTTGAGGTCAGGAGTTCAAGACCTGCCTGGCCAACATGGTGAAACCCCATCTCTACTAAAAAGACAAAAAATTAGCCAGGCGTGGTGGCATGTGTCTGTGGTCCCAGCTACTAGGGAGGCTGAGGCATGAGAATTGCTTAAATCCAGGAGGCAGAGTTTGCAGTGAGCTGAGATCACACCACTGCACTAACAGCCTGAGAGACAGAGTGAGACTCTGACTCAAAAAAAAAAAAAAAAAAAACAAAAACAACTAAAAGGGTCACACTCCCTGAGTTCAAAATAATATATTTCCAAGCAATTGTAATCAAAACAGCATGGTACTGGCATAAAAACAAACACAGCAACCAATGCAACAGGACAGAATTCCAGAAATAAACCCACCCATTTATGGTCAGTTGGTTTTTGACAAAGGTGCCAAGAACACACAATGAAGAAAGGACAGTTTCTTCAATAAATGGTGGGGGGAAAACTGGATATCCTCAGGCAGAAGACTGAAATTAGATCCTTATCTCATACCACATACAAAATCAACTCAAATGGATTAAAGATTTATATATAAGACCTGAAACTGTAAAACTACTAGAAGAAAACACAAGAGGAAAGCTCCATCACATTGTTCTGAGCTATGATTTCTTGGATATAACCCCAAAAATATAGGCAACAAAAGCAAACATAGACAAATAAGATTATGCCAAATTAAAAAGCTTCTGAAGAGCAAAAGAAACAATTAACAGAGTGAAGAAACAACCCACAGATTGGGGGGAAAAAAGTTTAAATATTTGCAAACCATACATCTGATAAGGAACTAATATCCAAAATACACAAGGAATTCAAACAACTCAACTTCAAGAAAACAAATAACCAAATTTAAAAATGGGCAAAGTGCATGAATAAACATTTCTCAAAAGAAGACATACGAATGGCTAACAGATATGTAAAAAATGCTCAACATCTCCATTTATCAGGGAAATGCAAATCAATACCATAAGAATCACCCACATCCGTTAGAATGGCTATTATCAAAAAGAAAACAGAAAAGATAGTGTCGGTGAGGATGTGGAGAAAAAGGAACCACTGCACACTATTGGTGAGAATGTAAATTAGCACAGCCATTATGGAAAACATTATAGAGGTTCCTCAAAAAACTAAAAATAGAGTTACCATATGATCCAGCAATTCCACTACTGGGTATATATTTAAAGAACTGAAATCAGTATATTAGAAAGATATCTGCCCTCCCATGTTCACTGCAGCATTATTCACAATAGCTAAGATAACGGAAGCAACCTTAGTGTTTATCAATGGATGACTAGATAATGAATAGTAAATCTAGTATATATATATACAACAGAATACTACACATAGCCTTAAAAAATAAGAAAATTCTGTCATTTGCAACAACATGAATGAACCTAGAGGGCATTACGCGAAGTGAAATAAGCCAGGCACAGAAAGACAAATAATGTATAATGGCACTTACATGTAGAATCTAAAAATCTTGAACTCATAGAAGCAGAGAGTAGAATGGTGTTTACCAGAGGTTGGGAGTTGGGGATTGGGAAAAGAGGAGATGTTAGTCAAAGAGTACAAAGTTGCAGTTGGACAGGAGTAGTAAGTTTTAGTGATCTATTGCACTGCATGGCGACCACAGTTAATAATAATGTACTGCATATCTCAAAATTCCTAAAAGAATAGATTTAAAATGTTCTCACCACAAAATAAAAAGTAGGTGAGGTGATAAATACGTTAATTAGCTTGATTTAATACATACATCCAAACATTACATTGTACTCCATATATACAACTTTTAAATTGTCAAAAAAATTTTTAAAATATGAAAAGAAAGCCACCTCTCCGTTAGAATGTATCAGGGAAAGCCCATTCTATATTAACCATTTTGAGGGAAGAAACCTGTTGGGAACAGGCCTCCCAAAATCTGGCCATTAAACTGGCTCCAAAACTGGCCATTAACAAAATCTCTGCAGCAATGTGACATGTGATGGCCATAACACCCACGCTGGAAGGTTGTGGGTTTACCAGAATGAGGGCAAGAAACACCTGGCCCACCCAGGGCGGAAAACTGCTTAAAGGCGTTCTTAAACCACAAACAATAGCATGAGCAATCTGTGCCTTAAGGACATGCTCCTGCTGCAGATAACTAGCCCAACCCATCCCTTTATTTCGGCCCATCCCTTTGTTTCCCATAAGGGATACTTTTAGTTAATCTAATACCCATAGAAACAATGCTAATGACTGGCTTGCTGTTAATAAATACGCGGGTAAATCTTTGTTCGGGGCTCTCAGCTCTGAAGGCTGTGAGACCCCTGATTTCCCACTCCACACCTCTATATTTCTGTGTGTGTGCCTTTAATTCCTCTAGCACCACTGGGTTAGCACTGAGCTGGTCTTGGCAAGTGGCGTCCATCACGGGGGCTCGAATCCAGGTCGAAGGGTCACCGGAGCGACGGTTGGAGAACGTGGAACTAAGCTGGAGGACACTCAAGTAATCTTAAAGCCAACCCCGTGGTGAGTAAGAAGGGGAGCTCAGAAGCATCAGGGTAACAGTGGCACAAGTGTGGGCTCTGGTTCGTTCCACCTTGGAACATTTTCACACTAATGATGAGGAGGAAGGAGAGTACAACGAAGTAACAGAAGAGGTTACAGAGCAGGTTTGTTTGCCAGCTAAAGCGGCAAAGGAGGGAGAGGTTCATGTCTACCCTTCTGCATCCCCTCATTATTATGTTAAAGAAAAAGAGTGGCCTGACCCTCCAGATCTTTCCTTTCCAGAGGACACTGGGCGAAAAGTAGTTGCCTCAGTGACTGTTCGAGCAGCGCCTTGAATAACCGCTCTTAGTTTTATTCAGGCAGGAATTCAGCAAGCTAGATGAGAGGGTGATTTAGAGGCTTGGCAGTTCCCTGTTAGAATACACCCCGCAGATCAACAGGGAAATATTATAGCTACATTTGAGCCTTTTCCTTTTAAATTCGGGAAAGCACATTTAGTCGATTATATCAAGGCCTGTGATGGTATCGGAGGTAATCTGCATAAGGCTACTCTGCTAGCACAGGCAATAGCAGTACTGAGTGGATAAAGGAAATACTCCACTTCCTGGAGCTTGTTTTAACTGTGAGAAGCATGGGCATACTAAAAAAGAACGTAGAAAAAATCAGCGAGTCAGGCTGCCAGATAGGGGAAAAAAGAAAACTGCTGAGTCTGAAATATGTCCAAAATGTAAAAAAGGAAAACACTGGGCTAATCAGTGTCACGATGGGAACCCGATTTCGGGAAACGCCATGAGGGGCCCGTCCTGGGCCCCATTCCAAACCGGGGCATTTCCAGCTCAGACCATTCCCTCACCCCTGTACAATGTCTGTCCCCCGCCACAGCCGGTAGTGCCGCAGTAGATTTATGCTGCACAAAAGCTGTGAGCCTTCTGCCTGGGGAACCCCTGCAAAAGGTCCCAACAGGAGTCTGTGGACCCTTGCCAGCGGGGACGACAGGATTACTTCTAGGCAGGTCTTGTTTACATTTAAAAGGGGTACAAATACATACAGGAGTCATTGATTCAGATTACAATGGGGAAATTCAAATTGTTATATCTACTTCTGTTCCCTGGAAAACAGAGCCAGGAGAGCGAACAGCACAGCTCCTGATTGTGCCATATGTGGGAATGGTAAAAAGTGAAATTAAACAAACAGGAGGATTTGGAAGCACAAATAAACAAGGCAAAGCAGCTTACTGGGTAAATCAAATTACTGATAAACGTCATACCTGTGAAATAACTATTCAGGGAAAGAAATTTAAAGGTTTGGTAGACACAGAAGTAGACATTTCAATCGTTTCTCTACAGCACTGACTGTCCACGTGGCCAATTCAACCTGCTCAATTTAACATAGTTGGAGTTGGTAAAGCCCCTGAAGTATATCAAAGTGGTTATATTTTGCATTGTGAAGGGCCCGATGGACAACCTGGGACTATTCAACCAATTATAACTTCTGTACCTATAAATTTATGGAGGAGAGATTTATTACAACAATGCGGAGCACAAGTTCTAATTCCAGAACAATTATATAGCCCTCAAAGTCAACATATGATGCATGAAATGGGTATGTCACTGGTATGGGACTAGAAAAAAATTTGCAAGGTTTGAAAACCTGTCACAATGAGTAACTTAATGGTAGTTATGAGAGCGGTGATCACCACTGCCGTGAGTATTCCTTCAACAAGGGCTGACACAGAGAACAATTATCCTTATTGGGCATATTTATCAATCTTGGCCGGTAATAATGCCTCAATGTAATCACTCTATGATGCAGTTACACATGCTTTCTGATCTCAGTATTTACAATAAAAATGCTCCCATAATCAAGGCATTCCACCCTCAAAAATCTTTTTGTAAACAAAATTGAACCTGGCCAGAAAAAAATGAACTTACTTGTTTAGAAAGATTGCATTGCAGAACAGGCAGAGGTGCTGCACAATGATTCCTATGGAATCATTATTGATTGATCCCCTAAGGGGATGTTTAGCTTGAATTGCACCTCTCAGTCTGCGTGCCACGGTCACACTATGTTCAGATGGTCTGAACAAAACGGTCAGATGGTAGAAATGATAAGAAGTACAGCAAGAGTTCCTACTATCTGGAATCACGGTGGTATAGTGGCACCTCAACCTCAAATGATATGGCCTGTTGTAGAAGCTAAACATAAGGATTTGTGGAAACTATTAATGGCTCTTAATAAGATCAAAATTTGGGAAAGAATAAAAAAGCATCTAGAAGGACACTCCACAAACTTGTCTTTGGATATTGCAAAATTAAAAGAACAAATATTTAAAGCATCCCAGGTACACCTGACCTTAATGCCAGGAACTGGAGTGCTTGAAGGAGCTGCAGACAGATTAGCAGCTAGTAACCCATTAAAATGGATAAAAACAGTTGGAAGCTCTGTAATTTCAATGATGATTGTGCTTTTAATCTGTGTTCTTTGTCTTTGTATAGTCTGCAGATGCAGATCCTGACTCCTGCAAGAAGTAGCTCACCATGACAAAACTGCCTTTGCTTTTATTGCTTTGCAAATCAAATAAGGGGGATATGTTGGGAACAGCCCCCCCCCCCCAAATCTGGCCATTAAACTGGCCCCAAAACTGGCCATAAACAAAATCTCTGCAGCACTGTGACATGTTCATGATGGCTGTTACGTCCATGCTGGAAGGTTGTGGGTTTACCGGAATGAGGGCAAGGAACACCTGGCCCACCCAGGGTGGAAAACCGCTTAAAAGCGTTCTTAAACCACAAAAAATAGCATGAACAATCTGTGCCTTAAGGACATGCTCCTGCTGCAGATAACTAGCCAAACCCATTCCTTTGTTTTGGCCCATCCCTTTGTTTCCCATAAGGGATACTTTTAGTTAATCTAGTATCTACAGAAACAATGCTAATGACTGGCTTGCTGTTAATAAATAGGTGGGTAAATCTTTGTTCAGGGCTCTCAGCTCTGAAGGCTGTGAGATCCCTGATTTCCCACTCCGCACCTCTACATTTTTGTGTGTGTGTCTTTAATTCCTCTAGCACCACTGGGTTAGGGTTTCCCTGACCGAGCTGGTCTCGGCAGAAACCATATCTAAATATTCCATACGAACGGTCAACAGCTTTCTTAAAGGGCTTGACAGTAAATACATTTTTACTCTGCGGGCCATAGTCTCTGTTGTGACTACTCATTCCTGCTGCTGAGCAAAAGTAGCCATAAACAAAGTAAGTAAATGGGCGTGGCTGGGTTTGGCCCAGCAACAAGCCAGATTTGGTCCAAAGGCTGTAGTTTTACCACCCCTGTTTATGTATTCCCACCCTTGTTTATGTATTCCCACAATTAGCACCATGATAGTATCTCACCTAACATTAGATGAAGCAATATGTCTTTAGTTAAAGAATATGCACACTATGAATCATTAGATTTGCTTCCTAATTAGATTTTCTGGTAATAATTACGATTTTAAAATAGAAATCAATGGAAGGATAAAAAACAGAAAAAGTAAAATACTTTTAAAACAGCCTATCATAAAATGTGTGATCACTGATTCTGTAGAATAAGATGCTATGTCAATAAACTGTTAAAAAAATTTTTAATCTCCACATTTAATGTATACTACTAGAATGTCATATAGTAATTTATATTCCCTGAATACCATTTGTTCATCACTTATTGAAGATCTATGTGATAGGTGTTAGAAATACAGCGAAAAAACACTAAAAGCAAATATACACATTATTTTAAATAAAGTTCATCTGATATTTATGAAAGCAGTCTACCACTGTAAATACATTTTTAATTAAAATTATTGCTACTTTAAATAAAGATATAAAATTTTTTAGATAAATAAATTTTTTTCTTTTATTCTTTTTCTTATTGAGACAGGTCTCATTCTGTCACCCAGGCTGAAGTACAGTGGTGCAACCATGGCTCATTGCAGCCTTGACTTCCTGGGCTTAAGCAATCCTCCCATCTCAGCCTCCCGAGTAGCTGGAACCCACAGGCATGCCTAGTTATTTTTTTTTTTTTTTTTTTTTGAGACACAGACTTACTCTGTCACCCAGGCTGGAGTGTAGTGGCATGATCTCTGCTCAATGCAACCTGTACCACCCAGGTTCAAGCAATTCTCATGCCTCAGTCCCTGGAGTAGCTGGGATTACAGGCGTGTGCCAGCAAGCCCAGCTAATTTTTGTATTTTTAGCAGAGACAGAGTTTCACCATATTGGCCAGGCTAGTCTCAAACTCCTGATCTGAAGTGATCTGCCTGCCTCCCTCCCAAAGCACTGGGATTACAGGCGTGAGCCACCGCACCCAGCCCAAAAATTTAAAATGTGGATAAGTTACCTATTTTTAAAAACAAAATATGAAGTAAGCGATAAAAAAATTCAAAAATCAAAGAAAACAGTTCCATTTTAAGAGCTGTGGTGGGCTAGGTTATTCAGAACAATCTCTTGCTAAAAGACAATGTCAGATAAAGTATAAAAAGTATATCTGTAAAATTACTGAAGAGCTGACAAGATAGTATGGAATTACCAAGGAAAATTTAAAGGAAGGCAAAATCATAGTGAATTAGGCAAAGCAATTAAGCTGCTTTTGTTCTGAGGCCATCTGTTGATATATTCCAGCAAACCTTAATTGAGAAGAAAATTGAGATGAAAAAGACCAATCAACCAATAGAAAGATGAAAAAAAAGGTATGATTAAACAGTTTACAGAAAAAGAAATGCAAATGACTCTAAATATGCAAAAAGAGTTCAATTTCACTTATAATTTTAAAAACTATAAATTTTCACTACAAAAATATATCCATTCTCAACTATCAGACTGACAGAAATCCAACAATCTAACAAAATATAGTCACTCTTCATTCAACAACAGGAATACATTCTGAGAAAGGCATCCTTAGATTGATTTCGCCACTGTGCGAACAATGTAGTGTACTCACACAAACCTGCTGGTTATACTACACACGTAGACTATACCACATAGCTCATTGCTGCTAAGTTACAGATCTGCACCATATTGTACTGTACTGCATACTGCAGGCAATTATAACACAATAATAGGTATCTGTGTATCTAAACATAGAAAAAGTAATGTATTGCACTAGGAGGTTACCAAAGCTACTACCATCACGAGGTGATGGGAATTTTCCAGCTCCATTATAATCTTATTGGACTACTGTCATATTTGCGGTCTGTCACTGACCAAAATGTAGTTAAATGGCACATGGGTGTAATATGATGGCAAGCATGTGGGCAAACAGGAATTCTACCACAGCACTAGTGAGATCAAAAAATGGCACAACCCCATATGGAATGTAATTTGGCAAAAAAAGAGCAAAAACAAGTGTCATTTACCCTTTGCCTTAACATCCCACTTTTCAGAAGATATCCCAAAGATAATCTGGCAAAAATATTAGATGATATATGCAGATTGTAGTATTAATTGCAATAGCAACTGCAATATTGTAGTATTAACCGCAATGGGAAAATATAAGATAAAAACAAAATGTCCAATAGGGGCTGGTTGAATAAACTATGGTACAACTATACAATGGTGTAAAATGCAGTTGTAACAGGGAATGTGAAATATCTCTTAGATTTTTGTAAATTTAAATTTGGTGGTTTAATCTAAAGGTTTGATTATGTACTTCCTATAGCATTGTATCAAAGGACATATAATGTCTGGCTCTTTTTTTGTGTGATATGATGGATTCAGGTGTTACCACCCGAATGTTAATCACTCGCACTTAGAGGAGTTACCTCTAAGATATACTTTTAAACAACAAAAGTAGGGTACAGAGTGTATGTATCCTATGCTACCTTTGTGTAAGATGGAAGGGTATGACTATATATTTATTTGCCTCTATTTTCAAAAGAAAAAAAAGGATATACCAAAAACTAATAAAAATAAAATGGTTACCTATGGGATGAGGAGAGAGAAGGGACAGGGATCAAAACAAGATCTATCTCAATATAGTGGACTTTACAGAGTTTTGGTTTTGGACCCATGTAAATTTTTTATATAATTACAAAACAAAGAAAATGTCAATCCCTAAACAACCCTAAAACAAATAAATTTAATGTATATCTACTTGATTGCAATTCCACAGAGAAATACTTCAAGTGATCTTTAAAACACAGTATTTTGACTGCCTATTCCTCATGGGATATATCTCGGCAAAAAAAAAAAAAAAAAACCATGAAGAAATTTTAAATATTTATGGTCTTGGTGGTAATGTTGTTAGTATTATTTTGAAACTATTCTATATAGAAATGTCCACACACATACATAAAGTAAGTAATGATCTACATTACTAGGAACCAAGATTTTCGCTATAAGTAAAAAGAGACACAAACATAAAATTAAAAAAGTAAAATCCTTGTAAACTTAAACTGGAATTGAAAATATCAGTATACATTAATGATGCATTTTTCTTATAAAAATGAATTTGTGGTGGAGCATGGTGACTCATGCCTGTAATCCCAGCACTTTGGGAGGCCAAGGCAGGTGGATCACGAGGTCAGGAGTACGAGACCAGCCTGGCCAACATGGTGACACCCCATCTCTACTAAAAATACAAAAATTAGCCAGGCGTGGTTGTGGGCGCCTGTAATCCCAGCTACTTGGGAGGCTGAGGCAGGAGAATCGCTTGAACCCAGGAGGCAGAGGTTGCAGTGAGCTGAGACAGCGCTAGTGCACTCTGGCCTGGGCGACAGAGTGAGACTCCATCTCAAAAAAAAAAAAAAAAATTTGCTAATGCTGTTAACTGAAAGGACTTAGAAGAAATGACCCCAAAATGTGTACCTTTAGTATATACATTATGATTTCTAAGTACTATTTCCTAATAAAAGGAACCAGGGCTCCTTGGCTGACTCCAGGTCTGGATCAAAGAATGTACAAGAGTCTGCAACACCTAATCATAATAGAAAACAAGAAAACTATCAAACACTGCTTAGACTGTCCTGTGGGAAATTCACAGAAACCAACCTGAAGGGCTCCCTCTAAGCATCAGAAAGGATAGTGACACAATGTTTTTTTTTCTTTTTTGAGACAGGGTTTCACTCTGTTGCCCAGACTGCAGTGCAGTGGCGCAATCTCAGCTTACAGCAACCTCCACCTCTGAGTCTCAAGCGATTCTTCCATCTCAGCCTCCTGAGTAGCTGGGATTATAGGTGCGTGCCACTGGCTAATTTTTGTATTTTTAGTAGAGACGGGTTTTCACAATGTTGGCCAGGCTGGTCTCAAACTCCTGACCTCAGGTGATCCACCTGCCTTGACCTCCCAAAGTGCTGGGATAACAGACGTGAGCCACAGCACCCAGCTGATAGTGACACAATATTATCAGCAAATATGTTGAAAATCCATGAGTTCATATTGGCACAAAATAAAAAGTGATCATATGTGTAACATGCTACGGCAACAACAAAATATTCTGAATACAAGTAACTAAGGAGAAATAATAAAACATTTATTATGTCTTTTCTGTGTAAACTATATGTCAGAATAACCAAATAGTTAATGAGGCAAAATTCTTCACAGAATTCCAGCTAATAAATGCACAAGGAATAACAGAATTTGGATATCTCCATTTTTTTTTGAGACAGCTTTCCTGCAAACTTCTGAAAATGTTGTTTCATTATTTCAGGATCTTAAGTAATACTAAGAAAAAGTTTGAGACCAGACTCTCATTTCTTTGTAGGTAAAATCTTTTCAAACTGAATACTTACAGAATTATTTAATTTTTTATATGTACAAAAAAGCTCTTATTGCCCAGGCTGCAGTGCAATGGTGCAATCTCAGCTCACTGCAACCTCTGCCTCCCAGGTTCAAGCAATTCTCCTGCTTCAGACTCCTGAGTAGCTGGGATTACAGGTGCTCACCACCATGCCCAGCTAATTTTTTGTATTTTTAGTAGAGATGGGGTTTCACCATGTTGGCCAGGCTGGTCTTGAACTCCTGACCTCAGGTGATCTTCCCGCTTCAGCCTCTCAAAGTGCTGGGATTACAAGTGTGAGCCACCGTGCCCAGCCCTGGATATCTCCATTTTATAACCTCTAGTGAAATAATGACTCTGGGTAAAGATCATCAATGGGTACCATCAATTAAGTGATAGGGAACTGTTTAATGGGTCCATTAGGTTGATATAACACCTGAATCAATCATATCACAAAAAAGAGAAAACCAGAAATTACCTGTCCTCTGATGCAATGCAATAGGAAGAACATAGCATCACTTGAGGATTCGTCTCAAAAACAACTGGAATTTAATCAATCCTTTAGATTAAACCATCAATTTTAAATTTTGGAAAATGTAAGAGACATATTAACCAAATGCAAGCTATGAATTTTGGGGTGAATATTGATTCAAACAAATAATTAAGAACACACTTATGAGATGACTGAGGGACTGTGTACACTAACTGGATTATTTGATATCAAGGAATTATTTTAAACATTTATTTAAGTACAATAATGATTTTACAAATATGTTAAAAACAGAAGTCCTTATCTGTTGGAGATACATACTGAAAAAACAGCTGGGGGGAACAACAGGTGAAATAGGAAGAAAAAACTTTGATAACCGAGGCTAGGTGATAGGTGTGTGCTTACTATACTTTTATGTTTGAAACTTTCCATTAAAGAAACAAAAGTTAGTCCTAGATTGGTAATGCCCTAAGAGCCTGGCAAAAGTGAATGTCCTCTTGAAGAATAAACCTGAAACACTGGTAGAGATCAGAACATGAAACAAAAGAGTATAGGAGAGCAAATGAAGAGCGGACATAGA
Organism: Pan troglodytes; assembly: GCF_028858775.2. Taxonomy (NCBI): domain Eukaryota; kingdom Metazoa; phylum Chordata; class Mammalia; order Primates; family Hominidae; genus Pan; species Pan troglodytes. The sequence goes on along the minus strand of NC_072403.2, from coordinate 82,396,033 downwards.
AAATACAAAATATGAAATTATGAACATAATCACAAATAAATCGGCCATTACATTAAATATAAATGGATTAAATGTTCCACTTAAACACAAAAAGTGCCCTAGAAAATGAAAAAGATAAATCCCATTATATGTTGTTTGCAATTAATATAGAATACAAGGAAAGAGAAAGGTTGAAAGTGAAATAATTGAAAAAGGTATTTCTTGTAAATATTAACTAGAAGAAAGCTGATGTTATAATATTAATATTAGACAAAATAGTTCAAAGCAAAAAGCTACTAGGATATAAACAGGGTCTTTTCATAATGATAAAAGGTTCAATTCACTAAATACAATAGTCTCCCCTTACACTCAGGTGATAAACTCCAAGACCACCAGTGGAAGACCGAAACCTCAGATAGTACTGAACCTGACTGCCATCAATCAGAACACGTTTCTGGGTTCATGTCTCCCACCTACAAACTTAATAGCTTTTCCATCAATTTTTTTTTAGATCTTGCTCAGTCATCCAGGCTAGGCTGGTGCAATCACAGCTCATCGCAGCCTTCAACTCCTGGACTCAAGCGACTCTCCCACCTCTCAGCCTCCTGAGTAACTGGGACTACAGGCAAGCACCACCATGTCCAGCTAGCTGTTTGTTTGTTTTTGTAATTTTTTTGGTAGATAGGGCCTCACTATATTGTTGCCCAGGCTGGTCTCAAGCTCCTGGGTTCAAGAGATCCTCCCACCTCAGCTTCCCAAAGTACTGGGATTATAGGCATAAGCCCACTGTGCCCTGCTGTCTTTTCCATCTTAAGCACTTATCATGCACTGTGGCTATAACTTGCAGTTTGAGGTGCAGCAGCAAAACTAGCATGAATTTTTTTTCCTTCTTCACAACGTCACAGATAATTCATTCTTACCACAGATTTTAGCAACCTCTGCATAAGAGATTTTTTCTTTCCTAAAGTCGAGAACTTTCGTCTTTTCCCTTAAGGGAAGCACTTTACAGCTTCTCTCTGGTGAATCCAAATTGTCAGCAACAGTACTCTTGCACTCTTGGGCCACTATTAAATAACATAAGGGTTACCTGAAACAAGCACTGTGATACTATGACAGTTGATCACATAACCAACACCAGCTACTAAGTGACTAATTGGCTGGTGGTATATGCAACATAGATATGCTGGACAAAAGAATTTTTGTCCTGAGAGGGACGAAGAGGGACGTGCATGATTTCATCCTGCTATTCAGAATGGTGTGCAATTTAAAAACTATGAATTGTTTATTTCTAGAATTTTCCATTTAATGTTTTCAGACTGAGGTGGATTGCAGGTAACTGAAACCACAGAAAGTAAAACTACTTAAGGGAGGATTACTGTAAGTATTTTAAATTTGTAGGCATTTATTTTCAAAATATGAGATGTCTTTTATGAACAGAAAATTATTGGACTTAAATCCTGCAAATCTGCCTTTGAACAAGACAACTTAAATTTATGAGTTTTATAGTCAGAATGGTTTTGAATGTTTCTACTTGTCATTGTATTCTGTATTTTCTGTTTTTGCTACTGCTTCCTTTATCCATTCTTCCTTTTGCTATGTTGACTCTGGCTGGTTTGTTTCTTTTTTTCCAATAACCACATATAATCTCTCATTTTATCAGACAGTAAAAAAAAGTTTCTCGAAAAAATGAATATATGGTATAAGTATCTATAGAAAGAATGATTAAAAATTTTTTCTTGCTTTTTATGAAAGAAATTTCACAATTCCTCCGCCATCATTCTCCCGTTCCATGTTTTATTAATAAATATAGAGAAATAAAGCAAATCACTAATCTCTTCAAAATGGAAATTGTTTTTCAAAGAGCCTAACATTTACTTTTGTAAAATTTAGTTTTTTGACTTATTTCAATAACTTTAACAAGTTTCAAAGCCTATTTTCTACAACTTCCCTAATTCCGAGTTCTAAATTTTTACTCTCTCCCATCGTGCTCTGGAACATATCACAAGTAATCTATTCAGAATAAGTAAATGGAAAGTACCTTTTCTGAGACTGTATTTTCTCATAGTATCTCCCTATTGTTACAAAAAGATAAAATACTTGGGTCACTACAACTTTCCTGCAAACTTCTGAAGATGTTGTTTCATTATTTCAGGATCTTAAGTAATACTAAGAAAAAGTTTGAGACCAGACTCTTATTTCTTTGTAGGTAAAATCTTTTAAAACTGAACACTTACAGAATTATTTAATTTTTTATATGTAAACTTTTATCCCAATATATTCTTTTAAAATCCATTCTTTAATTTTGCCAAGAAAACAACAAGCCCACTTGTTGTTTCCCCAAAAAAGGTCTTTATTAATATGAAGAAAGGTCTATACTTACTGTCTGATTATCTAGCCAATTTATTGGTTACCTCTTTGAGTATACATATTGTTATTTACAGGTGGAACTCTAAGATCCATATGGGTAGCCCCTGGGTTAAGTACTACTCAACCATAAGTTAAGTTTATCCTTATGCAAATTGTTTCATAAGTTACATATTGAAGTTGCAGAGATGCAGAAAACTTTTCATTAATGTAGAAACACAGTATTATATATATACATATAGTTAATAAATACACAAATTTGTTTCATGTTTCCTTCCCCATTGAGGTTTGCCCTACATTTAAGTCATGTCATTTATGTTTTGATTTTCATATAGACATTTCTCATATTAACACTTAGTCCTTTAAAGCTAGTTAATTGACAGCATTAAGTAAATACTAAATCTTTTTTGGTTTTCGGTAGTAGTTTTTTTTTTCCCACAGTTAATTTGACCTCCTCTATTTACTTATACTTTAAAAACATATGTGTTCAAAGCCAGTAATGGCAGATTGTTGGGATATTCAATTACTATTGGCCCCATCATTCACTGTTATGATCCATTATAATGATCCTTCAAAGACTGCAGACATCCTTTCTCACCTAAAGAATGGTGAAACTAAAAACAAAATGAGTTTCCAGTTTTAAAAACAAAAAGAAGAATACACATTGGCAATTATGATTTTCACAACTGTTTTTTTTCATATCTCCAACATCAAATTATAAAAGCTTCCAGAAAAGCAGAACTTACTAGCCCCTTAAATCCAATACCCTTGTACTCCATCTGTAAACTGCTGATTCAGACTAAATGTACCCCTATACCATAGCACAGATTAAAAAATGAGTAAAGGTCACAGCTAACATTAACAATGAAAGAAATATTTATATTCCGATAGCTGACGTAAACTGTTCAAAGAAAACAAATTGCAGAGTACAGAGAAGGGCTGATTCTTAAAACTGAGAAACCAATTAACTTCTTATCCAGTATTCTCAGTCCTTATATCTTACTGAAGACAGACAATTTCAGACAGTTTTGAAGGCCTTATGAAAAATTTGAGGTAGTTTCTTGTGAGCTCCAATCACCAATGCTTAATCAGAAGTCCTCAATTCCTGAACTTTTTTTTTTTTTTTTTGAGACAGAATCTTGTTCTTGTCACCCAGGCTGGAGTGCAGTGGCACGATCTCAGCTCACTGCAATCTCCGCCTCTGGGGTTCAAGTGATTCTCCTGCCTCAGCCTCCCAAGTAGTTGGGACGGCAGGCACCCACCACCATGCCTGGCTACTTTTTGTACTTTTAGTAGAGACGGGGTTTCACCATGTTGGCCAGGTTGGTCTCGAACTCCTGACCTCAGGTGATCAGCCTGCTTCGGCCTCCCAAAGTGCTGGGATCACAGGCGTGAGCCACCACACCCGGCCAGTTCATGAACTTTAAGAATACAACACATACATGACATTATAGACAAGGAATCACTTTTTTCAAAAGTTGTAATCAATGTCAATAAAACAAAATTCAGCTGAATTTCTGACTCTTAGCTGATAGTCCTTTTAAATCAAACTACAAATCTTCCATAAGTTTAACAACCTCAGAATCATAAACAAAAGGGATTTAAGATAATTTTGTTAAAAACTGTGTTACAGGGCATGGTGACGCATGCCTGTAATCCTAGCTACTCAGGAGGCTGAGGCAGGAGAATTGCTTGATCCGGGGAGGTGGAGGTTGCAATGAGCCGACATTGCATCACTACACTCCAGCCTGGGCAACAAGAGCGAAACTCCATCTCAAAAAAAACAAAAAACAAACAAAAAAACTGTGTTGTATCAAACCTGGTTTACAGGGTTCTACAGAGGTTTTCCAAAAGGATTTAAGTTCCATGGTTTTGTAATGTTACTAAAATTTAAGAATGTAATTTCTAGGCCGGGTGCGGTCACTCACGCCTGTAATCCCAGCACTTTGGGAGGCCGAGGAGGGCAGATCACCTAAGGTCAGGAGTTTGAGACCAGCCTGGCCAACAGGGCAAAACGCCACCTCTACTAAAAACATAACAATTAGCTGGGCGTGGTGGCAGACACCTGTAATCACAGCTATTCAGGAGGCTGAGACAGGGAGAACTGCTTGAACCCAGAAGGCAGAGGTTGCAGTGAGCCAAGATCACGCCACTGCCCTCCAGCCTGGGCAAGAGTGAGACTCTATCTAAAAAAAAAAAAAAAAAAAAAAATATATATATATATATATATATATATATATACACACACACACACACACACACACACACACGTATATATATAATTTCTAAATCTATATCCTTACTTTCCTCCATTTCCAAATCATAATATGTCCTTTGTAGTAGTTTATCTTATGACAAGGAAATGGTGGCAGTATATGATTAAGAAAAGTAATAGTAGCTACAGGTATTCAATTAACTGTTCTACAGTAATCCAGATAAATAAAGAACAAAGTACTACTTTCAACTTCTGACTCCAACAATATTTTCCTCACTACTTAATTTATTAGTAGTAGCATGCTGGATTATTGACTGTTCCAACGATATGTGGAAACAAATCAAACTGATAACATTTCACTTGCAAAGTCTGATAAAAGATTAAAGCATAGCACTTTGTCAAAGTTCTTCTAAATATCTTCTAAATATTTGCCGCTTTTCAAAATGAATGAAACCCAACTCCATTCAAGATGCCATTGCTAATATTCTAAAGCTGTACTACTTCAAATATGGTACACAGACTGGTGCATTTTTGTGAAATGGTTGTTGCCAATCTGCGGTAAAATAAAGTAAATCAACTATATTGCAAAGCACACTATTTTAACTAACTTTTTTTTGGTAGCAAAATTTAATGAAGAAAGCAGCATTCATTTCCATTCTGGCAACAGTGCTTCATCCTGAACCAGTCACAAACCATCTGCAGACAAGCTACTGAGAATAGCACTGACCTAAAGCATTCTAGAAAAAGATACTTCAACAATTTTGCAATCATCTCCAAACAAAGAAAAATTTCCCCCACTTTAAAACCTAACTGAAATTTACTACAACCATAATTTAATTCCATCCTCTTATCCTTTATGCCAATGAGAAGAGGTGTTCAAACAGCAATGTTTCTGTATCTATTTAAAGGGCAATATTTCCTTCTCCTTTGGAGTCCTCTTGACAAATGTATTTTGAATGAAGTAACTGGGAAGTCTATTATCTTGTAATTAGATACTCCTAATATAATACAAATCTTAAGATAATTTATATTACTCATTTATAAGACATACATCCACATTCCATTTAATAGCACCATATTTATGATCAGTGCTTTACAATTTTGACTTCGTTTTCAGAGTTTAAAAATCCACTCTATTAAACAAAATGATAGAATAGAGTAAAATTAAAATAAAACTAGTTTTTCTTTAGATTGTTAGTATCTGAGCTTTCTGTTTACCATTAAGGCAAAACAATGTAATTATAGTAAAAATTAATTATCATGTAAATACATTAGTAATCTGTTTATTCCTTTCTGAAGGCAAGCACAGATTTTTTTAAATAACTTTTTTTAACATTGACTAATCTATTACACCCAATAAGTCTAAGCAAAAATACATTTTCTAATTCAATTAAAGCTAAGAGTTGTTTAAGCCCAGCCTAGCCTGTTAGAGGATAAGAGATTATGTGGAGGAGAGCTGAGAAGTCCCAACCAAGGCCATCTTAGACCAATCAGTCCACAGCTGACCACAAACGCATGGACAAGCTTCGATGACATCAGCCAAGCTCCAACCTAAAGACTCATTAGAAACAACAAATGTTTGCTGCTTTAAGTTACTTTAAAAAAAAAAAAAGTTAAGATTTAAGGAATATTTGATTATTACAAGGATGGCCATATGTCCTGGTTTGCCTGAAGCCATCCTGGTTTTCATTTGTCTGGGCCTATTATTAACAGTGCCTCCTTTCATGTTAAAAAGTATCTCGAAGGCCGGGCGCGGTGGCTCATGCCTGTAATCCCAGCACTTTGGGAGGCCGAGGCGGGCGGATCATGAGGTCAGGAGATCAAGACCATACTGGCTAACATGGTGAAACCTCGTCTTTAATAAAAATACAAAAAATTAGCTGGGCGTGGTAGCGGGCGCCTGTAGTCCCAGCTACTCGGAAGGCTGAGGCAGGAGAATGGCATGAACCCAGGAGGCGGAGCTTGCAGTGAGCCGAGATCAAGCCACCGCACTCCAGCCTGGGCGACAGAGCAAAGACTCTGTCTTAAAAAAAAAAAAAAAGTATCTTGATTTGGTCAATAAATTATACGGACATCCTAGCATAACAGGGTGTTTAAAAACTTATTTTTGTAACTTAAATTACTTATACCATTTATAAACTGTATACGTTTTTAAACTAGATGCTTTATATTGTCCTTTTAACTCTAAAAACAGTCCCTACAATTCAGACAAATTAAAAAGAAAAATTATTTTTCTAATTAAGTTATCATCTTAAATATGGCAGTATAAGTACTTCTGAATTGTAGGTGTATTTTAGGATCCTAAAGAGAATTATAAGGAAAAAAAAGTCGACGTCTTCCTTTATATTAAAAAAAAAAGTTAGAAAATATAAGGGAAGAAAATATTTTAATCAGAAAAAAGAGATATAATCAATTTATCTATAAATAATCCAATGCAATGAGATAAGCACTAAAGCAAAGCAATCTATTCTTCTGTTCTTATTTCATACCTTATTTATTTCCCATACTCTGTTAAGTAAAACACAATTTAAAGGATCACCTTAGGTAGGGGGCTATAAAGAAGTAAGGATGTCTATTTATTAACAATGTTTTGTTAAGTTCATTATAAAGAATGGTCTTCAAGAAAGACAGAAAGTTGCAAAGGGCCACAAAAACATATTCTCACAGATGAACAGGAAAAGCGCTTTACTTAACAAATTTAATTTTGCTCTTCTATAAGTTATTTTTCAAGTGTAATAATAATGTAGATCCTTTTCCTGCTTAGATCTAGCATAAAAATGAACTATAATAGTAATAAATCTTTTATAAGTAGTCATAAGAGAAAGAGATGCTCTTTAGTATCTTTACAGAAGTGCAGCAGGTAGAGATTAAGTATACATCTATTTTTTCCATTGTCAGAAAACTTTATTTTTCTAGAGGAAGAATAAAAAACTGAGGTTAGTGGCTAAAAGAATGTGTTTGTGAATATTAAGTTATTACATTTCTATCCTCTATTCTTTAGAACACATTTATAGCATTGATTGTTAATACACAACACTGTGTTAAAATTGTATGAGGTAAAACTTAACATGATTTTATTAAGCAAGGTGATTTCACATCATGACTTTTTTGTCTAAAGAGTAACACTGTTTTACTTGGAAAGAACAATTTTACATGTTGATATTATGTTTATATTACACATTAAAATATTTTATAATTTTATAATGATATATTTTATATATAGGTCAGAGGACACTACATATATTTGAAAAATATTTTATAAACAGTAATGGTTTCCAAATAATCATTTTTTTCATGAATACAACTTAAGCAAGCAATTTGTTTTCTAGCTAGTCTTCAAATCTAACTCCAATACTGAATTGCTTTTTACACATTTAGCTTGTCAAAATCATGTTGTTAAAAACAAACCTACAAAATGTAACCTGTAGATTGATTTTTAAAATGTCACCTATATTTTGCTCTTCCTTATATTCAGACCTCTTACAGTGTGACTCCCATTAAGAAGTGGAGTGTAGTTGCCCACCTTTTAAATGTGGGCTGGCCTTACTTATGACTTGCTTTGGCCAGTCAGTATTTTGTGGTAGAGGTGTAACAGTGCATCATTTCCAAGCCTAGATGATACGAGGTCTGCTTGCATGGTTTCTCTCCTTTGGACCCATGCCTTGTCCATGAGAATAAGCTGCAGGATGAGAGACTGTGAAACAGAACTGAGACTGCCCAGCTGAGGCCACTCTGCATCCAGCTAGTGCCCGGCCAATCTGCCATCTGACTGTGCATTCATGAAGTGAGCCCAGCAAAGATGAGCCAAGCCACTCCAGATCAGTAGAACCGTTCAGATGATCCACAGACTTAGGAGCAAAAATAAATGTTTATTGCCATAATGCCATTGAGGCTTTGTGTTTGTGGTTAGCTGCATTATTGTGACAATAAACAATACAGAAATCAATACCTAGAAGTGGTGTGTGCCATAACAAAAACTTAAAATAAGTGGCATTAATTCTGGGGCCAAACTAACAGTTACAGCTACAAATGGTGGAAAAATAATGAGGAAACTATAGGAGATGAGGAAAATGGTAACCATGTTATGGAGTGATGTAATATGCTATCTTAAACTAACCTGGAATAATTCAGAAAATGTATCTAAGAAACTTTTGGGCTTAGCAAATTAATTTCCAAGCAGAATACCAAAAACGCCAACTGGTTGCTCCTAGCTAAGTATAAGGTTCTGCAAGATAGAGATGAACTAAAGAAAGAGCTAGTCATTTTATAAGCAGAATCTAGAAGAAATCTAGAGCAACTAGAACTTGCTGGGTTGGAAAATAAAACTGTTTCATCTGCAGTCTCCTGAAAATAAAACAAAGCCCATGAACAAAGATCAACTCAAGGATGTAGCTGTAGCTTCCTTTCTTAAGATCACTAAAAGAATTAAGATGTAAGCAGACATTCTCAGCATGACAAAAGGATTTTTAGAAAGTTGATGGGCATGATCCCACAGAATTCTAATCCCCAAGTAGCAGTGATTGGTAGATATGCTATCTAGAGAGCAAGCATGTCTCAAAAACAACTGTGGCTGTGGGCTTTAAAGCATGGAATAAACTTATCAGCCATATGGAAAGTCCACAAAGTTTTTTAAGTGAATTGTACTGGCCAAAAAGCCACCAGCCTGACTCGTGACCTCGCACTGTGACTTGCTTGGCCAATGGAATGCAGTGGAAGTAACAGTGTGTCAATTGAAGGAGACTTGCATCTTCTGCTCTCTTTCTTTTTTTGTTTTTTTTTTTTAGATAGAGTCTCACTCTGTCACCCAGGCTGGAGTGCAGTGGCACCATGTCGGCTCACTGAAACCTACGTCTCCTGGGTTCAAGCAATTCTTCTGCCTCAGCCTCCCGAGTAGCTGGGATTACAGGCGTCCACCACCACACCTGGGTAATTTTTATATTTTTAGTAGAGATGGGGCTTCACCATGTTGGCCAGGCTGGTCTCGAACTCCTGAACTCTGGTGATCTGCCCGCCTTGGCCTCCCAAAGTGCTGGGATTACAGGTGTGAGCCACCGCACCCGGCCTTCTGCTCTCTATCTCAGACTCTTGTCTCCACCATGAGAACAAGTCCAGGCTGGCCTGCTAAGAAATTAGAGACCATATAGAGCAGACCACAGCACAGGCACAGCTGTTTTTATTTTTTCAACAAGATGGTAAGGTCAAGGCAAAAAAAATAGAGAATCTCTTGCTCTACTTCTTCTGTTAGTCCCACTGCCACCACTCTTTGTATAGATCTCCAGATTTATATCTTGAGTTACTATCAAGTGCCTCTAAACTGTTTCCTAGGTTTCTATTTCTTCTACACAACCATCAGTCTAATGTATCATAATATCCATCATGTTAGTAAGTGCTTATTGTAATAATAGTGATAAAATTTTATTCTTACTTAGAAACTATTGATGGTTACCCAAATCCCTAGTGTCAACTCTTCTCTAGACATTAAAGTCTTTCACAAATATAACCTTGCCATTCTTTACTGCCTTTCTTCTGTAATTCTCCTAGAAAATATCCAATTTCCTAAATATTCTTTTTGATTAATTTTTATTTTTTTTAATGTTCCTTGAGATGGAGTCTTGCTCTGTTGCCCAGGCTGGAGTGCACTAGCGCAATCTCGGCTCACTGCAAACTCTGTCTCCTGGATTCAAGCGATTCTCCTGCCTCAGACTCCTAAGTAGCTGGGATTACAGGCGTGCACCACCACGCCCGGCTAATTTTTGTATTTTTAGTAGAGACAGGGTTTAACCATGTTGGCCAGGCTGGTCTCAAACTCCTGACCTCTGGTGATCCGCCCGCCTCGGCCTCCCAAAGTCCTGGGATTACAGGTGTGAGCCACCACACCTGGCCCCTAATTATTCTTAAAAATAACATGTTCGTTTCTATTTCCAACACTTGATTCATGTGGCTGTATTGAATCATGCTGTTCTCTTCTACAAATATGATCTTTCACTTTATACTTTGCCTATCCAAGTCTTAGCCATACTTTGATCTTATCCCTCCATAATGCCTTTTCTAACATACTAAACCAGAAAGACGTCTTTCTGTTGATTCCTAGAGCACCTCTTATATATACTTATTGATCTTAGCCAAAAGGCCAAGAAGTTATTACATTGCTTTATAGGTACCATTGATGAAGATTATTGTTATAGTGTTTTCGTGAAATAGTGAAAAGATGAAAACAAATGAAATACCCAACAGTGGGTGACTGTTAAATTATAACATGTCACAGTGTAATAGTTAATAATTAAAAATGATATTATAAAACTACATTCACTGGTACAGAAAAATCAAGTGAAATAAGCTTCATCATGTATGTTTGTATTTCTATTTAGTTGCTTTGTATGCATGTCTTATTTTTTCCCATTATACTATAAGATTTTAAAGAGCAAAAATTAGACCTTATACATTTACAGTAAAGTCCTCTCAAGGCTCACTACAAATTCATAAACACAGGTTCAGTATATCCAGCATTATCATTAAATTCATGTGAATAATCCCAAAATATCTATTTAATAAATAAAATTTATCTGAGAAAATAATTACTTGAATATAATTCATTGTTTTCCTTATATATGCTGGAATAAAAATATGTAATTAAATTTAAATTTAAACTGTACATCTTATGCAAAATATATCATTTTCACAATAAAATACATACCCTCTCTGAAACAAATCCACATTGTAGAACTTGTTTAGCTCCACAGAGAATTCTACCATTGCTTGAACTTCAGTCATTTTTAATTTATACCCAGAAGACTATTCTGATAACAGCACCTTTGTTAAGGAAAGGGAAAAAATCATGAGAAGCATAACAAAAATGCCAACTTATAAAAATGCTATTATTTATACATATTTTAGAATATGACACATAGGCAGAAAATAAAAACAAATTATTTTAGTGTACTTAACAACCTAACCCAACTAAATAGGACCAGAATGTACACTTACTAAGTTGCACTACTCTCTATAATTTAAGATTGTCCTGTCAGAAAGCTTTTTCTAAGATTTGTTACCCTTGATGACATTTATGTGATAATAAATAATACAACATATTGCTAAAAGAAACTCAACTTTATCTCTTATAGATAGTAACTTTTTTTAATAGTGAAGATATCTAATATTCTCTTCTTGTGCTACATTGCACATGTAAGTAACTCCAGAGTCAAAAAAAAAATTAACACTCTTCAATCCCCAGTTAAGCTGATGAAAGGTTTTTCTTTAAGTGAAGAAAAAAATTCTTAAATCACTTTTCACTTTTAAATTTAAAAAGAGAAAGAGATTTTTTCCTTTATTACAAATTCTAAAGTATTCAATTGCAAAGAAGTTGAAGAAAAGAAAATAGACAAGCACAAATAGAAAACATTCACAATTCCATCCACTGAAATACATACTTTGGTACGTTCTTCATGTGTGTGCATTTGTAAAATTTTTTAATAGTGGGATCAAACCACATGTACATTTTATCATCTGCTTATTTCACTTAATTATTCAGTGAACATATATGTCAATAAATGTAGTTTTACAATATTAATTTTTTTTTTTTTTTTTGTGAGACAGAGTCTCGCTCTGTCACTCAGGCTGGAGCGCAGTGGCGTGCTCTCAGCTCACTGCAATCCCCGCCTCCGGGGTTTAAGCCATTCTCCTGCCTCAGCCTTCTGAGTAGCTGGGACTATAGGCATGCGCCGTCATGCTCAGCTAATTTTTGTATTTTTAGTAGAGATGGGGTTTTGCCATGTTGGCCAGGCTGGTCTTGAACTCCTGGCCTCAAGTGATCTGCTCATCTCAGCCTCCCAAAGTGCTGGGATTACAGGCATGAACCACCGTGCCCGGCCATTAATTGTTAACTATGACACTGGGAACATGTTATAATTAAACAATCCCCTATTGTTGGGTGACTTCAGTAGTTTCCATTTTTTCACTATTTAAAAAAAATTATAACAATCATCCTTATCAACAGTACATATTTAAAAAATAACTTCTTGGACTGTTAAGTAAGCTAAGTGTAGAAAGCAATTTAGAGTAAGAAAGTGTTGGAAGACAATTCTTCACAAATCTCTCATGTTTCTGCACGTCTCACAAGCAGAGACATAGACAGCCTTTGTTCCAGACTATCTTTTCACGGATGTTTGTATAATGAACAATCTTAGAAGTCAGAGATAGTGTCTTATACTAGAACAAAGGGCAGATTTGTCTACTGTTCTGTATAATACAGATAAAGCCTCCCTCCAGGAAAAAAGTCAGGCAGGTTTACTGTCCATTCTAAAAGACTTAGGTTCCCCTAATTCAGGGTTCTTCTCCTGTAACACAAACTACTCACATACAGGTGTCACCTGGTACTCTAGCTAGTGCTATGAGCATAAACAATCCTTGACCTTGATCCATGACTCTCACGTCCTGCCAACATCCATGGCACCGTGGCAGACTAACTTGTCAGCTTGCAAGTGGGGTAAAATCTCAGACCCTTCCCAATTCTTGAAGCAGTTCTTCATAGAAATTTGGCAAATACTCGAATCTATTAAGTGCAAAAAAAGTTATATTCTTACCTCTGCTTTTCAAAGCCTCATTTTTAACATTATTAAATAACCAATCTTGTACTTCCAGTTACTGATTCCCGTTGTTAAAAATACACCGTTCCCCCTATGAGAAAAAAAAGTAACATCTCAAACCAAATAGTAGACATAAAAAAGTCTGTCTTAAGGAAACCTATGTTTTGTTAGTTACTTACTATTTTCAATTTATATAAAAGATATATGTCCTTCGAAGGCTTATGAATAAGTTTTAGAGACTTTTTTCATTCACAATTTCAATATCAATATTAACTATTATATCTCTATTAAGGATTAACTTACATATAATTCAAAGTACAATAACAAATAGAGTACTTTCTTAGTTCAGTAGGAACCCTCATGAATACACAAAACATTATAAGCTCATTAATTTTTAAGAGGTGGAACTCACCATTTTAAAGTAACTCCCTGAGTAGGTATGTATGTATGTGTGTGCATGTATGCATACATGTATGTATGTGTGTATAAAGAACTATTTAAAATACTTTGACACAATGATTGCTTCAATGTGCTATGGATAGTTTTCCTCACATTTCAAATACTGCTTAAATTTTTTAAAAATCTATCTTTTGTCCTTGGTATAATTATTTTAGGTACTAAAAATGTTGGAATAAAGACCACATTCACTCTTTGATACAGAGTTTTTCTTCTCTCCATTATAAAGATGTAGACTTTACCAGCTCCCATAACTGCTATTTTAAACTTTAATAGTCACATCAAAAGATTTTCTGGTAACTATTTCTAAGATCAAACAATGCTATCTTTATATAAGATATTCCCCATTTTGTGGAAATGATGTCGAAGATAGCTTCTCCTGTACATATATTCTTGAGTGCAGGGTTTAGATTATGTTCTGGTTTTGATTCTAAGTAAAGTTTGGCCAAGTCTCTATGCCTTAACTTACTCAGGTATAAAATGGGTATTTGTTCATTCAAACATTTATTGAACACCTACTATAGGCTAGGAATTGTAGTAAGTATGAGGTATAGCTAAGTTCTTGATCTCAAAAGTTAACTAGCCATCAGGAAGAGGTATACTCTGTGTGTGTGTGTAATACATATTTTATATATATAAATATATATTAGATATATAGAATATATATATGAATAGCATAATGCTTAAAATATAGGTTTGGGATTTGGGTCCAGATAGCACCCATACCACCTAACTCAGTAAGCTGGCCTTTTCCTTAATACAGAAATTAATATCAGAATTAAGACACTGCTATAACAAAATCCTAAAACGTGGTACTAGCTTAGTAATTAGGTAGCAGGCAGAAGGAGAACATACTACTACGATACTAATAACCACTGTTATGTGGAAATAAAACAATTGATTAAACTGTTGCCTACAATAATCTGCAAAACCAGTGCCCAGAAAAAGCCCATAGTCCCAGAAAAAGTACATGAAAAATGCCACAATACCGGGTGTTGGTGGTTCTTCGCCATGTTTACTCAAGCAAGAATTGGCTAGTTTGTAAGCAAAGATGGAAAGAAATAAGGCCGCTTAAATGTGGGGCCTTGCAGCCAATACCCCATATATCAGGTTTAGTGCCTTGGTCAAAGGAATTCTTGACAAAACAAAGGGATCCAGCTCTGCAGTTAAGATTAGATTAAGGATGCTGCCATCCCACCAATACTTGTTGTTTCAAATAGTTTTAAGACAGTGACCATTAAAATGAGGGATGAGGATGTGCTTAATTAAAATGAGGCCATCAAAAGATGTTGGGTGCATAGACAGAAATAAATAAGGCAGGCTTAAGAACCACATCCAGAAAATAACTTTGGTGTAGTTACTGGCACAGAGAACTGAATGGAGAGAAACGTATAAGAATCCTATTATGTTTCTGACGGAATGGTATTTGTCAAATAAATTATAAGCTAGGGTGCAAAGGCTTGTGACTGTGTAACTTGCAAGCTGGCAAACCTGCAGTAGCAAGAAGCAGGCTATGAAAACTGAATAGCCTTCAAAGTGGGCAAACTTTCAACATCAACTTCAGATGTGGCCACAGAGGTTAATGTAAGGAAGAAACACCCAGACAGCAAAGACAGGGATCTTAATGCAATGAATATTGACATTCATTCTTACCAGAAAGCAGAACTAAGGATATTAATCCACTGCGAGGGCATGAGATCTTCATCATTCTCGTGAAAAGAGTTTTTTCATTGTTTATTTTCCCAAATGGGAGATTTTATTACTGTTTTCCTGTTTCTGATCCACTATAATATGTTGGGTATGTGTGGGAGGGATGGAGGAGGAGTAGATAACTGTGATTTGTTTATAGGTCACTGGACTTGCAGATCTGAAAGTACTGTGCCTCTCAGTGAGCTTGGATTAATGCAACTAATGGATGGTACTATGGGTTGTCTCCCTTGAGGAAGAAATATAGGAATATTATTAACAGGTAGGATGAAGGCCAAAGTGGCAGACTGTGGTAGACTGCTTGTCACATCTGTTTTCCCTTCCTTTTAGCCAAATGGTCACCCAGCCTGAGACTATATTTCCCAACCTCCCTTGATGTCAAGTGATCCTATCCATGGAATGTAAACTGAAGTGAAACATGTAATATCTGCTTCACTTGTTTAAAAGGAAATTCTTTGCTCTGGACTTCATCTGCTTCCCTTTTTCTTACAGGCTGGAATACCAACTTGACAGTGTCCCTAGTTTTGATCACATAGATTAGGACCAAGTCCTCAAGAACGGTAAAGCAAAAAAATGGACAAATTCTGGATTACCGAATGTCTTCCCTACCTAGACTGCTCAGACTTTCACGTCTCGTAACTCTTTGTTACAGCAGCTATACCTACTCTATACCCTAACTAATATATTCCCCCTCTTCAGGCTATTTTCAAAAAACCAGCTTTTGTCTCTCTCCTCTGTTCCAAACCCTCTGTGGCTTCCAATCTTACTGCCTTAAAATGGCTTATAAAATTATATGATGTAATCTGAATCTTCTCTGACTTCATCTCCTACGATTCTCCTCACTCCCATCATACTTATTTCCTTTCTACTCTTTGAACACATGAAATATATTCCTGTCTCAGGGCCTCTGCACTCGTTGTTCCCTGGAACATTCTTCTCTCCAGATATCCACAGGACTCACTCCTTCAGTTCCCTCTGGCCTTGACTCAAATACCAGCTTCTCAATTAGGCCTTTTCTGGCTGCACTATCAAAAATATTAATTCCTTATTCCTGGCATACCATATCCCTTTAGTCCTTTATTTTTTCCTCAGCACCTATCCCCACCTAACATACTAAATATTTTACTTATTAGTCTTTAATGTTTCTCCTCCACTAAAATGAAAGTTCCATGAAGGCAGGACATTCTGACTACTTTGTTCACTGCTATATTCCTATTGTCTGGCACATAGTACTCAACTTAATATTTAAGGAAAAATAAATTAGCATTAAAGATTCCATAAATAGTAACTATTATTACTTGTCTCCAATTGAAACTCAACCAACTTGGAGAAAGGAATTATTACACTGATATACTGAAAGCAGAAATATGCATGAACAAATTTTGGTGATAAAATTCCTTTATCAGTATAAGTTCAAGGCCTGTTTGCAGTTTCTTCCACTCTTACTCTTGTATCCTGTTGTGCTTTTTGTTCTATTGTTGCTGCCTAATTTCCTTTAATCTACCTCTTTTGTACTGATTATCCCCTAAATAGAAACATACATGTACAGATATATACATAATGATGCTGATAAATCTGTTTTCCACTACCTCCCCTCTGCCTAACAGAAGGAATATTTTTATTTTTGTGGTAGAAGAAAAAATACAAAAAAGGGACTAAAGGAAAAGGAGAGCAGGCAAAAGAGAGCAAGGGAAAAAAAATTCAGAGGACTGTTGGAGTCAAAGGGGATCTGTCTGATCCTCTTCTTAGAAACTACTTGTTTTCCAGCTATAGGGAGCAATGGCTACTTAGCTCCAGTCAGTTCTTGCTGGCGTAACACTATCAGGGTCTTCTAAATTTTCAAGAGGTAGTTGGAAGTCTTTTTTGTCCCTAAAGGGGAAATCTCCTTAATTTTAGATGCCACCAACTAGTTATAAAAACAAAACAAACTGTGTATTTCTAACAAAATTCAACAACAGAGAAAATTCATTCTGTGGGCAAACAGTGCAAAATCTCTTGCTTACACAGATTCTTAACGCCACTTATGAACCAAAAAAACTCAGGTCTGTCCTCTCAAGAAGTTGCAGAAAGAGCTTTTTTCCTTTTACCCAGACGATGCACGGCAGATTCTCCATTGCAAGGAACTCTCTGTATCTACAAGAAGCTAAGAGTTTCATGACCCTCCTGCACAGTCTGCTGGCTGGTTTGGAACCTGTTACTTTAAACCTATGCCTTTGAAATGACTGGAATCAGCTGACTTACCGGAGACTGAATTGTTCATTCTGTTCTACTGGCCCTGGCAAAGTGACATAAAACTGAAATCATCTGGAGGTCTATTCAAATGGGGCTCCTTACTGGGTCATATCCCAGGTCACTAAGTGAGAATCCAGCCAAGTAAACTACAAACACCAATCCAAAAAAGCTAGAGGGGGATCCCAAACAGGAAATGACTCTGAAACTAAGTGAGAAACTTACGTGAAAAGCCCTTAGAGACAAGAAGGGATTTGATTTCTCTGCCAGTCAAATCTGATAGGGTAAACAATCTGACAACTACCTTATTAATACCTTGGGGAAAGTTAGCTTACTCTCAAAGAAACAAACTTACTGATTAATCTGAAAGACATTCTTGGTCCTCTAGAGCTGCTCTGTCCAACATGGTGGCCATTGTAACATGTGTCCACCGAACGAGTGAAATGTGACTACTGTGACTGAAAAACTGAATTTTTAATTTTATTTAATTTTAAATTAATTTAAATTTAAATCCAAACACAGAAGCACTGTAAAATATTTTTCCATTAAACATAGCTTTATCATTTTGATGGGATTACATTTTACCTTAATAGTTAAAAATGTAGAACACTAAAAAAAAGTAGTGTGGGCCAGGCGTGGTGGCTCACACCTATAATCCCAGCACTTTGGGAGGCTGAGACAAGCAGACTGCTTGAGCTCTCAGGAGTTCGAGACCAGCCTGGGCAACATGGCAAAACCCTGTCTCTATATAAAATACAAAAATTAGCTGGGTGTGGTAGTGCACACTTGTGGTCCTAGCTACTCAGAAAGCTGAGGTGGGAGGACTGCTTGAGCCCAGGAGGTTGAGGCTGCAGTGAGCTGAGATCACGCCACACACTCCAGCCTGGGCGACACAGTAAGACTCTGTCTCCAAAAACAAACAAAAAAAAGTAGTGTGTGCTGAGGTATGCTGTAAGTATAAAGTATACAAAGAATTTCAAAGACTTAGTACAAAAAAGAACATAAATATCTCATTAATATGTTTTTAAAATATTTATCACATCTTGAAATAATGTTTTGAAAATATGGATTAAATTACTATTAAAATTAATTTTACTTATTTTTAATTTTTTAAATGTGGTTATTAGAAAAATTTAAATTATACATCTCACATACTTCTATTGGATAGCATAGTCTAGGAATACCAAGCCATCCCTTTAACTGCTGGAGTGTATAGTTAACTCCTTCAAATATAGTACTAAGTACATAAAACCATACAAAGTTCCTAAGACTACAGGCATCTTTGCTCCATCAGATCAGCTGAGTTACATCCAATATCCACAAAGGAGAGTCCAGGCATGGATATCTGGAAAAATGTGGGAGACGTTCCTGCACCATCCACAGTGATCCTAAAACAATAGCTAACTACACCTTGCACACAGTCAGAATTCATGAGTGCTTCAGAACCTAAAAGAGGAAATGGACACATCCAAAACTAAGAGACACAGGTCCCTCAAGATGGACTGGAGACCACAGGGAATGATCAGATTCTCTCACAGAAATCATCAAACAGCCTTGACTCCTGAATTATGAACCCACAGATGCCCTGAGGATGTTCTTTCTCCTAAGCTAGAGGGTAAAGAAGTTGAACAAATTGGAGATTCCAGACACTCCCTTTTGTCACTCTAAGGAAAAACGGTACTGCTTCCATAAACTATGGTGACAACAGCTCCAGTTTCTACTTCCAAGTTAGCATCCATGAAACAAATTGGTTCAAAGCCCAAAATACTGATAGTCTGAATAACGATGCCCAAAAGATACCACATAAGGCAAAAGTCGCCTACAGACCGAATTAAAAACGCTTAAAAATCCCTTAGGCCTCATGTTGGCAACGAATATATCTCATTATGCACAATATATTCACTTTTTCCTTTAGCTTTAAGAAAAAATTCGATTTCTTCACCTGAACACCAGAGAATGTAGTAAACGTGGATTCAGGGGCCATATTGTACAAAAAATATACATACTTTGAAATGTTCATTCAATGTAATGAGAGGCTCACATTATGAGAGACATATGAGAACTGATACCAAATGAAGGAACAGCAGATTCACACACAATTAGATGAGGGGCTTACACTATGACAATATGTGGGAACTGAGACTGACATTCCAGATCTGAGACCAACCGAGGGAAAAACACGTAATCTGCATACTATTTAATTAAATTCAAGTTTGCTAAACAGAAATATGATGGGAATGATGGGAACAGAGAGATGTTCTAAATCTAGAAGGAGGTTAATGCAGTACATTTAATACTAGGTAGTCTAATTTTGCATTGATGTTCTTGGGCCTTCTCTAAAGGAATAAGCAAGAAGCCCAAAACAGGAATACTTTTTTTTTTTTTTGAGACGAAGTCTCGCTCTGTCACCCAGGCTGGAGTGCAGTGGCGCGATCTCGGCTCACTCCAACTTCTGCCTCCCAGGTTCAAGTGACTCTCCTGCCTCAGCCTCCCAAGCAGCTGGGACTACAGGCGTGCGCCACCACGCCCAGCTAATTTTTGTATTTTTAGTACAGACTGGGTTTCACCATATTGGCCAGGCTGGTCTTGAACTCCTGACCTCGTGATCTGCCTGCCTCGGCCTCCCAAAGTGCTGGGATTACAGGCGTGAGCCACCATGCCTGGCCAAAACAGGAATACTCTTAGAAATCTTGAGAATGCTGTTCTGTTGTAAATAACAAAGTATTATTGTGACAGTCATGTTCTGTAGCCGACCCAGCGGAGTAGGAAAATGAGTTTCTTGGCAGAAGGTACACCTAGCTGCCATCTTTCCTAAATCCCAGTCACCTATAGCACAGAACTCCAATCAACATAAGCTCTGGCCCTTACAGTCTTTGAGCTAATCTTGACCAAGTCAGACCATACAGCAGTAAACTGCAAACAATCAGCCAGTGACATGTGGATTAGTCTTGCATCCCCAAACCTGCTATCTGGTGTAAATTCTGGCCACCTGAATTGGTTAGGTCTGTATTGGTTTGGTTCAGCCCGACTATCTGAGTTATAGTCGTATTTCTTGATTTACATTCAGTTTCCTTCTTGATTGGCTGAGGCCCTGACCTCCTGCCCATCTTTGTAAGTAAGCTCCCTCTTACAGGGACTAAACATGCTCAGTCACTGGATTATATCCCTGCTCTAAAATGACCAGGCCAGGTCAGGCACAGTGGCTCATGCCTGTAATCCCAGCACTTTGGGTGGATCACCTGCGGTCAGGAGTTCGAGACCAGCCTGGCCAACATAGCGAAACCCTGTCTCTACTAAAAATAAGAAAATTACCTGGGTGTGATGGCACGGGCCTGTAATCCCAGCTACTCAGGAAGCTGAGACAGGAGAATCGCTTGAATCCTTAAGGAGGAGGTTGCAGTGAGCTGAGATCACACCACTGCACTCCAGCCTGGGTAACAGAGCAGACTCTGGCTCAATAAATAAATAAATAAATAAATAAACAAACAAATAAATTAAATAAAATGACCAAGCCAGCTGTCACTTGCCTCACTCTGTAGATCATCATCACTCATGACCTTCTTTTGCCCTACAATCATTCACATATACAACTTTTATCACAAACATTATCTCATTTTAAAAGTGATTCACAGCAAAGGTGAGCTTAGTAGAATCATTACACTAAAGGGCACAAAGTAAGGAAAATCCCTTGTCTAGAAACTTTTGCAGCCACTCCTCACTCATCAAAATGAACTCATGAGGGCCAGCCATATGCCATATTGCATGAATTATAGAAATACTTAAGAAAAAAATAGAACACTAATTTTTTCTCCTTGGTGGAGAGGGTGAGAAAGGACATCTTCCAAAGGAAAGACAATGAGAATCGCTTTTTAGAATATAAGACAAACTATGTTTTAAAAAGCTATATGTTTCTCTGTTGATGATACCAAATATAGTAAACCTGAGGCTGTTCTAAAAATCTGGGATTCTCAATTCCAAAAGATAAAAGAGATGGTAAAGGGTATACAGGCTTCCACAGTCTTACATTTTTTATTGCCAATAAGGGCTGACCTTGCTGCTTAGACATTTATAGATAGCAGTATTTCCAATGTAAGCCCTTGACTTGCTGGCAATCTGAAGACATCAAAGAGCAAGTGTCATAGTTAACACTGCTCTAAAAACAATCATGAATGAAACAGCTGCATCCTATAGGCAACTTCAAGGGCATTTCAATAAAGGAATACTTATTCTAGTTCAGGTTAAATTAAGACCAGTAGCAAAAGAACATTTCATAACACTTAACAGAAATGTCCCAGACTACAGCCAGGCATAGTAGTTCATGCCTGTAATCCCAGCACTTTGGGTGGCTGAGGCGGGAGAATCACTTGAGGCCAGGAGTTTGAGACCAGCTGGCCAATATGGCGAAACCCCATCTCTACTAAAAATACAAAAATTAGCCAGGTGTGGTGGCCTGGGCATGTAATTCCAGCTACTTGGGAGGCTGAGGCACATGAATCGCTTGAATCCGGGAGGTAGAGGCAATACAGTGGGACTCTGTCAAAAAAAAAAAAAAAAGTCCCAGTCTATTATCAATATATTCATAACATAATTTAGAAATATGTTCTATATTCTGGATGATCTCATAGAGACCTAATGCCATAAAAGGAAATATGCTATAATTTTCTCAGAATGGTTTCTCGGTTGAGAGATAGTTTATCAAATTTTTTTCATCAAAATAAGAACTACCTGAAGGGTTAGTTACTCAAGTAGGAGATGTCTCTTAATGGTATAATATGCCTGATACTTTTACATTTCTATTAGGAAAAAAGAAGCTAATATTTCTTCTAAATTTAGCACATTATCAATAACCAAGTATGTACCTGTTAACAACTGCCAATCTTTAAAAATAAAATGTGAACCTACTGTGGAGTTGTTTCACTTTATTCCTTCTGAAAAACCTAGACCTGCCTAATCACTTATGCTTTGTAACTTTTCTGAAAAACCACTGAGTCCATTAAGAATGATTTCTTCTATATCACCATTCTGCTTCTTATTCCTCTTTCTTTCTTTTAATTAGGAGAGGGTTTCGCTCTGTTGCCCAGGCTGGTCTTGAACTCCTGGCCTCAAGAGATCCTCCTGCCTCAGCCTCCCCAAGTGCTAGAATTACAGGCATGAGCCACCACACCCCACCTTATTCCTAGTCATCTCTAAACCTTCTTCCTGACAAACAACTCATGAAAAAACACTTCAAATCTATATGCCCTCAGCTCCATCCATTTATTTAAATGCACACATGTACATATAAAAAACTCAATGTTAAAGCACTTTTTCCTCAATACCTAGAATCAAAGCAAAGGAAATCCTTGGCTTTTCTACCCCCTGAACAGCCCTCACAACAAGGATTTAATGTAAACAAAATAAAGATTTTATTTAATGTAAACAAAATAAAAATATAAAACAGAAAATTAAGGATTAACTAAAGATATAGGTGTAACTCTTACATTTCCTTTCAGTGTCAACTCGTGGCAAACAAAAGGAATATCTGTTTTACAAACTGAATGCTGCAGTGTCTGTTTCACTGTGTATGAACATTAACTAATGTTCACACATTAGTTAATGTACTAATTAGAAAACTCTAGTACATTAGAACTGCTGCTTCTCAAGGAAGCTTGCACTTCTTTCAAAGCCAGGTCATTTTATTTGGTACATCTATCTAGTACATTAGAAAAGTCTAATAGAGTGCTAGTCCACAGTTCACCAGCATTCTACTAGACTTTTCACAGAAGTCTGAAATTTAAAAAAGAAATGTTTGATTTGGGATTTAAGCAGTCAATTATACTCTTACTACACAGTCTAAAATTAAAGAGATAAAAACTAAGTATTTATATAGCAATTTTTGTCTGCGGTGGCCCTAAGCATGTTTAAATGATTAGGGCTTGCTTTGCTATTAATTACCTTACAGCTGGAGATACTGAGATACACAGGTTAAGTGGGTTCTACAAACTAATGTCATGAGTCATCATAAGAGCTCATATATTCTGACTAGAAATTCTAGTCTTCTGCCTGCTGTCCACCACAAATCCCTATTTAATTTATAAGAGCACAGGAACCAACTCACTAAAAATACCAGCAAGAATTTGTAGGCATTTACTTTTTGAAAATGAATGTTTACCTAAAAATAAAAAGACCTGGCTTTTTATTTGAAGGAAGTGCAAGCTTCCTTGAGAAGCAGCAGTTTCTTTATTTGCATTTGAAAAATCATTTTTAAAAAATCTTAAAAGCTGATGAGTGCATCACCTCTTACCATACACAACAATTGCTAGTTCTTCTCAAAGAAGTGTGGTTTGAAGACACCAGAGCCTCCTAGTTTTACTTTAAATCACTTTGAATAAGGAACTACACTTTTTTTTTTGCCTTGGTATTTCCCTTCTTAAAACAGAAACAGAAAACTTAATTCCTACCTGACACAGACAACATAAGGAAGAATTTGTTTGTGGACTGCTTTGAGATTCCAGAACCAAATACATAATCCAGTTGATCTTCAACCCTACAATAAAGACAAACTTCACTAAACATAACTGCTTCAGCAGATGCCTTCAAAATAAGATACTGTACCATTATTTATGGAAAGAGAAGTTTTATTTAAGCCAAATCTTGATCACAATGCAATGGAGGAAAAAAATTACAAAACCGTTTAGAAAGTTCTTCTGCTCAATTAAAAGTTAATACTTCTCACGTATGTCTCCTATAAGCACACTAATTCTAAAGGTAGCAGAAATTGTATGCATTTATTAGAGAACAGAGACTCTCAGGAAAATTATGCAATCAGTTGCAATAACAAATGTATAAAACAAATTAATAATACATTTTAAAAAAGAAATTCTGTTAAATTTCATTTAAGATTAGTTCTTGGACAGCTACACCTAATGGAGGACAAGAAAATTTCCACATTTTAAGTGTATGTTTGTAGGTCAACCTTTAACAAGTCTTAACCCACTATAGTTTCATGAAGTCTGTACTCAAGTTGCTTTTCCAGGCATGTCAGGTAAACATAATTCTTAAAAATTAAAGCTTTAATCAGTAAGTGTAACCGATTTATTGCTACTGTCACTCTTTTGATGATACTTCCACCAACCGGTAAAGAAAGAAGAAATGTTATTAAACTGGAAGATGAACTAGAAACATTGAGTGGATACCTAGCTTAGGCAGAAAGCAGCAAGGACTAGAAGGGTATGTCACAAAGAAGTCTTCAGAGATTTAATAAAAAGTAAAACAAATGGAATGAAGTTAAGAGGCTTGACTTATACAAATGGGGGGGAGGGTGGAAGAGTTTTGGAGGGGAAAAAATTAAGATTAGAGACTCACTGGGTGCAGAATGGAAAAGGACGTGAGGATAGGGGCCATTAGACAGAAAGCGATGAAGCAGGGTACCAGAGGAAAGAGAAGGGAGTGAGGGTTTCCGAAGCTAAGATGGGGCATGGAATGAACTCCAATGCAAAGCGATGCTAAAGCAAAACACAATCGGCAACTAACAAAAAGGGAACCAGGAGGAAGTACCGAAAGGAGGTGGATGAGAGGAAAATAAAACCAAGGAAGAAATTATGGAGGTAACAAGAGTGAGAAACCTGGTCGGCCAGGGTAAGGAGCTCCGGACAGGGAAGAGCCAGGCAAGGGATGGAAGCACACAGATACGCTGCTTCCCAAGGAGGGACCACCCGGGCAAAAAGACACGTGGGAGGCGCGGGATGAAAAAGCAGAACCACGAAAGCGGGTAAAGGAGGGACAGAGCGACGAAGATGGAGCAGGGGTGAAGGGCAAACACGCTAGGCGGGAGGTTCAGGAAGAACGGGTCGAGGGACGCGCGCAGGGGCAGGGGCGGCCGCGGGCACCGGGAGAGCAGCGCGCCGCGGCCCCTCGCCTCCCTCAGAGCGCTCCGCACCGCCGTCCCCACCGACCTTCAGCGGGGCCGGGGCCAGGCTCCGACCGCCAGCAGTCGGGTGAGGGGCCGCGGCGGGCGAACGGCGGACGAAGAGGAGGCCGCTTCCTTCCTGGCCCCTGGGCAAGAGGGACGGAGGGAGGGGTCGTGGGTGTCGGGAGCCGGGGGAGCCAGAGGGGACAGTAAGGGGGTTACCTCTCGCCCGGCTCGGCCTCTTCCCCCGCCTGTCGAACGGAGGAGCTCGTTGTCCAGCTGCAAGAAGACGGCCCGACCCGGGTCAGCACCATCCCGCCCCGGGCCCCCTCACATCGCCATCACAGCAACCGCAAACACCGCAACCGCGGAGCCGGTTCGTCACCGCGGCTCGGCTACTGGCCCAGTGCGGCCAGCGAGCATGCGCAGTCGCCCCAGTCCCGCGGGAGCCCGGGCCAGCCGGCTATACCTGCGATCAACAGGTCCCCGGCCGCACGGCCCCGCCCCCGGCCTCTCTCACCTCCTCCTCCCGCCTCTTCCCTCCCCTCTCGGAGGCTAGGCCCCGCCCCTTCAAGCTCCGTGCCCCGCCCTTCAGGAGCTTCAACTGCCCCTCCAGCTCCAGCGCCAACTGAGATTTCGAGAGATTTGTCCTCCCTACCAGGCTCCCGTTCCCAAGTTCCCGCGAGAACGGGAGGTTTGCGTCAATAAAAGGCGCGCGTCAAGAAAAGGGGCTCGCTTGTGGGTTTAAGGGATGGAAGTTGGAGGTGGTTGAAGAGCAGTGAACAAGAAGAGGGCAAAAACACGGAGTTCGAGAACTTTAGCCGTTTTTCTCACAATGTTGTGTCTCCTTTTCTCTCTTTAGCTCCTCCGTGCAGTCCCGGGTAGAGAGCTCGGTCCCTGCGCTAGTCGATTTGTGCAGTAGGAAAGGAGGCTGCAGGGGATCTGCGCGGGGGCAGGACAGCTGCCTTTCGGGACCCAGTGTTTGCATCTTGGGAGATGTGGGTGCTGATCTGGTTGTTTCTTGGTTTATGACGCCAAAAAGGGCGGGAGGGGGCTGATGAAGTGAAGCCTTTCGCTAATACATTCCCTTAACAGAAGCCCACGAAGGATCATTGATTTATTTCACTCTTCCCTGTTTCTGAACCTTATCTGGCAAAAACTTTTGTGGTGCATAAAGTTCAGTATGTTGCTAAAGCTGAGTTAATGAAAGGAAAATTTCAGCTGCGACTCTTGTTTTAAAAATGAATCTAGGATGGATAGTGGTGTTGGTTGCACAACAATGAATGGACATAATGCTACTGAACTGTGCACTTAAAAATGGTTAAAATGGTAAATTTTCTGTTATGTATATTTTACCACAATAAGAATGAATTAGAAGGGAAAAGCTTTGTGCATTCATTTGAAAGTAATGGTGATGTCTTGTAGGCCATTTAGGGGACAGGTTTTGAATATATCTTTGTACCAGTTTTTTTTTTTTTCGAGTGTGTGTGTGAGACAGAGCATTGCTCCGTCGCCCAGGCGGGAGTGCAGTAATGTGATCTCGGCTCACTGCAACCTCTGCCTCCGGAGTTCAAGCAATTCTCCTGTCTCAGCCTCCCTAGTAGCTGGGACTACAGGCGCACACCACCACGCCCGACTACTTTTTGTATTGCTAGTAGAGACGTGGTCTCACCATATTGGTCAGGCTGGTTTCGAACTCCTGACCTTAGGTGATCCACCCGCCTTGGCCTTCCAAAGTGCTGGGATTACAGGCCTAAGACACCGTGCCCGGCTTGTACCAGTTTTTACATGATTGGGTGTCCTCTTATCCTGTGAACCAATTTATTTGCATTTGTATGAATGGCCTGCTTTCCTGATTTCTAATTTGTCCCTTCTTTTATAGCCCTATACCATTTTACTATCCTTGCTAAACAGGCTTTTATTGCTTGTTTTGTGACTTGAACTTTAGCCTCAAAATTGGAAAGGCTTTTTCTGTTTTTTTTTTTAGTTCCAGCCATGTCTTAGGAGAATATAGTAAACAACCAATTATTTGCATTTCCACGTCCGTGCATCCCTAAAACACACAGTGTGCCAAGATTCTTTCCCTGTTCCACGTTCTTTTTATTCAAATCACATTGTTAACTCATCTGCTGTGTGCCAGGCAGTGTGCTAATCTTGGAAGATACCAACATGAATGAAAAAGAACTTGGGTGGAGTGTTTGCATTATTACCCTATGATGTAATGTGTATAGTGCAGAGATAAATGCACAGAGAGCTATTGAAGCTCAGAAGAAGCATTAATCCAACTTTGGGAAGAGGTCATGGGTCAGGAAAAACTTCCAGGAGAAAATGATTCCAGAGAGTTGAAGTGGGATGTCTTGTGGTGGCGGTTGGGAGGAGTAAAGGGAAAAGGATTGCTTGAACAGAAGCTGTACAGTAAGAAACTGGTCTTTGTGCTGAACTAAAACTAAGACTTCTATGCCACTGTTTAGGGATGTGAGGCTGGAGAAGTTGACAAGGATCATGGTGAGCCTTCAAAAAAAGTCAAATCAGTTCAACCATTATATATATATATATATTTATTGCTTATTAGATATTTGCCAAATACTGTGCTAGTTGCTGAGGGATATAATGAAGGTTAAGGGTCAGTCTAAAATCTCAGAGTTTGCAATCTAGTAGGGGTAGACAGGCATGTAAAAACAAACAAACAAAAAAAACAAGTTCTGCTACAGAGTTAAAATTGGGGTAGGTACGGGGTTGTCTGGGAACCCAGAAGAGGAGCACTTAACTAACCTAGAGATTTAGCAAGACTTCCTGGTAATTATCTATTGATAGAAGAATATAAAATAATCTCCTAAAGAAATAAGAAAATTCACCTGGGGTGGCTCACTCCTGTAATCCCGGCATTTTGGGAAGCCGAGGCAGGCAGATCACTTGAGGTCAGGAATTTGAGACCAGCCTGGGTTTAGTAGAGAAACCCCATCTCTACTAAAAATAAAAAAATTGCCGGGCGTGGTGGCAGGCGCCTGTAATCCCAGCTACTCCAGAGGCTGAGGCATGGGAATCACTCGAACCTGGGAGGTGGAGGTTGCAGTGAGCCGAGATCGTGCCACTGCATTCCAGCCTGGGTGACAGAGTGCGACTCCATCGCAAAAAAAACAAAACAAACAGCAACAACAACAACAAAAACAATAAGAAATACGAAAATTTATGGCATTTACTGAGGTACAGACTACTAGAGAGTATAGCACACTGATCTAATTGTCAGATTACCTGGTTCTAATTCTAGAGTCTACAGTATACTGTGTTATCTTGAGAGTCTCTTATCTTCTCTAGGTCTGTTTTCTCTCAAATATAAGAAGATAATCACATTATATAGACTTTGAATTCCTTTAGAAATTTGTGTAGAAATTTCCTGATTCTAAATTTACTTCCCATATTTATCTTCCCAAGTTTGGTGTCACCCATTATGCTGCTAATAAACAGTTTTGTGTCACATTTAATGTACATTAACATTTTATGTTATATGTGTCCTTTTCAATCTATGTTGTGCTCAAGGAATATAAGATTTGGAATCCTTTCTATCTTGTAATTGGTTTACATAATTTAACTTTGGCATGGAGTGTTTTTGAATGTTTGCTAAACCCTTCTAACTGTGGAGTATTCTCTTAATCCAAAGATCAGGTTATCTCTCCCGTTCTCGGTTGCACAACATTGATTCAGCTAAAGATTGAGACAGTAGAAGAAATGAATATTGTAAATTTGAAAACAGCCTCATGAAGGCCGGGCACAGTGGCTCATGCCTGTAATCCCAGCACTTTGGGAGGCCTAGGCGGGTGGATCACGAGGTTAGGAGTTCGACAGCAGCCTGGCCAACATAGTGAAACCCTGTCTCTACCAAAAACACAAAAATTAGCCAGGCGTGGTGGTGAGTGCCTGTAATCGCAGCTACTTGGGAGGCTGAGGCAGGAGAATCACTGGAATCCTGGAGGCAGAGATTGCAGTGAGCCGAGATTGCACCACTGCACTACAGCCTGGGCGGCAGAGCAAGACTGCATCTCAAAAAAAAAAAAAAAAGAAAGAAAAAGAAAATAGCCTCATGAAGGATGTCTCATATTTGTCAGATGCTAAACATTAATTTACTAAAAAAAAAAATAAGCTGGCTTTTTCCTTACTGGGCTTTATGATTTTTAAAATATTCCTGTTGTAAGTATGGTCATTATTTGAAAATTAAAAATGAGATATAGTCAAAGTTATTCCACAACTATATATATATACACACACACATATATATACACACATATATATACATGTATATACACACGTATATATATATACACATATATACACACGTATATATATATACACACACACACACACACATTTTAATTTCGACTTCTATTTTAGATATAGAAGGTGTATGTTCAGATTTGTTACAGGGGTATATTGTACCCAGATAGTGAGCATAGTACCCAGCAAGTAGTTTTTCAACCCACACTCCGCTGCCTCCGTTCCTCCTCTAGTAGTCCATAGTGTCTACTGTTCCCATGTTTATGTCTAACACAGCTATATTTGATGCTTCCCTTTCTTTAGTTTCCTGTCCATTCCATTTCCATGTCTTGTCTGACTTTCTTTCAAAATATTTTGTCTGTTTCAAAATGCTTCTGTAGTCCAAGGAAAAGTCAAACTTGAACAAAAAGAGGAACATCTCTTCTGGTGAGACTGGAGAAAAGGATTTAAGGTACAATGTGAATGGAAGTTAATGTAATTTGTAGATTTTAAATCTACATTTTACAGCAAAAACAAAGTTGAGTAAAACTTTAAGCATTGCATAAACTACTATAATATCTTTTAGTTTTCTGATACTAGTCACAGTAGATAACATCTTGAACCTTTATCATCTGCTGAGTGCTAGTCTTAATATACATTATTTCTGCTCCTTATAACAAAATTTCAACGCAGTAGGCATTATCCATTTCTCTTTGTAGTTTTATGTGTGTTTACTTCATGTATTTTGACACGCTTTTATTAAGTGCATATTCGTTTAGGATAGTTAGGTCCTCTCAATGAAT
Organism: Pan troglodytes; assembly: GCF_028858775.2. NCBI lineage: Eukaryota > Metazoa > Chordata > Mammalia > Primates > Hominidae > Pan > Pan troglodytes. The sequence continues at coordinate 82,365,562 of NC_072403.2, read as the reverse complement.
TTATATGAATAATTCACCATTATGAAATGGCCTTCATTTTCCCGAGTGAAATTTTTTGCTCTGAAATCTACTTAGTATTGTATTAATACAATCATTTCAACTTTATTTTGATTTATGTTACTATGATATAGAATTTCCTATCTTTTTACTTTTAACCTACTTTTGTCTTTATGTTTAAAGTGGATTTCTTGGAGGTCTCAATCTGGCTTGTAATTGATATGTTTATACCACTTGTATTTAATGTATTTATGGATGTTTTGGTTTAAATGTATCATGTTGTTGCTTGTTTTCTATTTGTACTATCTGTTCTTTTCCCCTCTTTTATTCTTTTTTAAACTTATTTTGCATTAATATTTTTTAATGATTCAATTTTATCTCCTTTGTTGGCTTATTAGCAATTGCTCTTTTTATGGTATTTCGGAGGTTATTTGAAGGTTTATCATATACAGTTTTTGCTTACCATGATCCAATGTCAAGTGTATTACATACCTTACGTGTATTAAAAAACCTTATAACACTATACTTCCATTTTCCATTCCCATGCTTTGTGCTGTTGTCATACATTTTATTTCTACATGTGTTATAAACCTCACAATGCGTTTTTTTGCTTTAAATGGTCAATTATTTTTAAAAGACATTTAAATATGTGATAAATTCTTTCGTATTTTCCCACATAGTTATCATTTCCAATACTCTTTATGTTTTAGTGTTGACTTAGATTCTCATCTGGTATTGTTTTGTTCTTGACCTTTAACACTTCTTAGAATGTAGGTGTGCTAGTGATGTATACTTTCTGCTTCTGCATGTCTTAAAATGTCATGACTGTACCTTTCTTTTTGAAAGATATCTTCATAGGGCATAGAATTCTAGAGTGACTTTTTTTCCCAATGTTTTAAAGATGCTGCTCCACTGTGTTCTTGCATTGTTTCCAACAAGAAATCTGCTGTTATCTTTATTTTGATTCATAGTTGTGTAATGTGGCTTTTTTTCTCCCTTCTGTCTGCTTTTAAAATCTTTTCTTCATTTAAAAAAGCAGTTTGACCATAATGTGCCCTGGTATAATTTTCTTCATTTTTTTATGCTTCAGGTTTGTTGGTTCATGGATCTATGGGTTTAGACTTTTCACCAAATTTTGGAATATTTTCGGCCATTATATTTTCAAATATTTTTCATTTCCTTTGGGAACTATAATTATGCATATATTAGACAGCTTATAGTAGTCCTATAACCTACTCAAGCTCTGTTCTTTTTTCTTTAGTGTTTTGTTTTCTCTGTGTTTCATTTTGGATAGTTTCTATTGCTATGTCTTCAAGTTCACTTTTCTTCTACTTGCCTACTCTGCTATTAATCATATTCAATGTATTTTCCATTTCAGACATTGTAGATTCACCCTCTAGAACAGGAGGTAGCAAAATATGACCCATGGACAATTATCCCTTGGCCCTTTTTTTGTATAGTCCACGAGCTAGGAATGATTTTACATTTTAAAATGTTTTCGTAAGAAAGAATACTTTAAGTGGCCTGCAAAGCCTGAAATATTTACTTTCTCACTCTTTATAAATAACGTTTGCTGACCTTAACTCTAGAATTTTATGTCTTTTTTGTATTACCCATGTTTCTATTTTACATGTTCAATGTTTCCTCTAGTTTCTTGAATACAGGATATAACTATGACTGTTAATGTCCTTGTACATGAATCCTTATCTTGTCACCTTTATCATTTCTGGGTCAATGTCAATGGGTTGGGTTTTTCCCCTTATGATGGGTTATATTTTCCCCTTTCTTTGAATTCCAAATAATTTCTGATTCAATGGCCAACACTGTAAATTTTGCTTTGCTGGTTTTTGGCATTTTTGTATTCCTATAAATATTCTTAAACTTATCATGGGGTGCAGTTAAGTCACTTGGAAACAGTTTGAATCTTTCAGATCTTGCTTTTATGCTTTGGTACATGGGACAAGAGCAGCATTTAGTCTAGGGTCAATTTTTCCCTAATATGAGGCACAGCTCTGTGAGTATTCCATGATATCTTGTGAATTATGACATTTTCCACTCTCTTTGGTAGGAAGAGGCATTATATCCAACCCTGTATGAACACTTGGAATTGTTTGCAATAATTCTTTGCAAGTGTTTCCCCCAGCTTCAGATAGAATTTGTACATAAATGCACTTTTCATTACCCAGCTGAAGATTCATGGGAGATCTGCAGATTTTTGGAATTCTCTATGTAGCTGTTACCACTCCTCTACTCCACCCTGCAAACATTACCTACCATGGCCTCCTCTGACTTCCAGGTTTTTCTCAACTCAGAGATCACCAGGCTTTGTCTGTGTTCCTCTCCCTGATGCACAACATGGACACTTTCTCCATGCAGTAAATTAGAGCAATTATAGAACTTCTCTTATTTTCTTTCTCAGGCATTATTGTCTTTCCTCGCCTGATAGACTTTTTCTAGAAAAACATTATATGTATACATACATACATATATGTATGTATCAAGATATATATCTATATATCTACATATGTATCTACATATATGTATGTATTTTCTATACACATACATGCATGTATCTACGTATCTACATACACATATATATGTATCTACATACACTATATATGTATCTACATACACACATATATGTATCTACATATACGTATATATGTATCTACATACACGTATATATGTATCTACATATACATATATGTATTTTTCATTTGATTTTTTTAAAGGCCCTTCACAATTTAGCACCTACCTACCTTTCCATCTTAACCTTTGCCTTAGCTAAACCGATCATATTTCAGTCTTGGCACTTTGGCTCACTTTCTACCCCTGCCTAAGATTCCTTTTACCTTCTCATGCACAGTGCCACGGGACTTAGATAACGCAGATTTCCAGTCTCTTAGAATCAAAATAGGGGTATCTTCCAATTTCTTAGAGAATTTTTACTTTAGGTAGGGTGTGGTGCCTCATGTCTGTAATCCTAGCACTTTGAGAGGCCGAGGCAGGCAGATTGCCTGAGCCCAGGAGTTTGAGACCGGCCTGGGCAACATGGCGAAACCCCATCTCTACTAAAAATACAAAAAGTTAGCCAGGTGTGGTGATGCACAACTGTAGTCCCAGCTACTCAGGAGGCTGAGGCACGAGAATCGCTTGAACCCAGGAGATGGAGGTTGAAGTGAGCCGAGATCATGCCACTTCACTCCAGCCTGGGCGACAGAGCAAGTGAGACTCTGTCTCCAAAAAGAAGAAGAAGAAAAAAGAATTTTTACCTTAGATTGTCCTTACCATAGTATTAGAATAGCAAAGTAGAAGGGATTAAAGATTTAAATGTATTTTTTCAAAAACTCTCCTTTCTCTCAAAGATATTTTTATAAATTAGAGAAGACTTGGGCTGGACTATATCTAAATGCAGAAAATAATTGCAATTTCATATTGTTTGGGGAGGTCTATTCTTCTACCTGTCAATGTGGTAAAATGAAAAGACTACTAATAATTTGGGGAATTGGATTCAAACTCTAGTGCTGTCCCTAAACTGTATGAATCTAGGCAAGACATATTAATCACCTGAGTCCTCAGTTTCTTCTGTGTTGTGAAAAAGATGCTAATGTCATAGTCCCCATCGTCTGTGATTCTCCTGTTTTAAGATAACCTTGTCAGTTCTAATTAGTTTATTGCTTTCATTTCTTTCAATATGCGTTTGATATTTTCTCAGGATATTTCATTAAGCAGGAGAGGATGAGTGAAGTAGATTTTGGGCCCAGTTTGGTCTGCTCAATTCTTTACAAGCTGTCAGTCTAGAAGCTGAATATTTTGTTTATCGTGCTTGTGTTTTTGAGATAGTCACAAACGCTTCACATATAGTCTCTTGGCTAAGAAGGTATTAATCTTAAATTGAGTGTTCCTGGGATATATATTATATAAAAGTTTCTTTGAGGCAGAGAACATCTTTTACTCTTCTTTCTATCTGCCAGAGTGCTTTGCACAAAGCAGGCTCCAATTAAATATACTTTATACTCTCATGTACCTTATCTCATTTATGAAACAATTTATTAAGAACGCATGTTAAGATAATACTTAATTAAAATTCTGAGCCTTTAGGAAAAAAATCCAGATATAACCCACTTACCTTTTTTATCTTTAAAGAGTTAGTTTATTATTTTTGGTCTTGCTAGACACAGTAAAATAAAGATAAATAAAGTAAAATAAAGGGTAATAAAATTATGTCTTTTCTGAAATCAGTTTAATGAATCCTTTAAACAAATGAATAGTTTGCCTTTCTTACATGTAGGCAGAGAGCATAAAATTTAATGTTAGATGATTTTTAAATTATAATGAAGATACTATTATTTGCTCACCTTTCCCTTTATCTCCACAAGACAAATAACAAACAGATCTTTAACATACCTGGACTGGAATGTTCTGTTATGACTGATTTGAACAGTCTTTTATCTAAAACTGTATTTTATTTTACTGATAATAACAAGGCATAATGTCAGCCTTTCTTTTTTTTTTAGTTTACTCTAAATGTCTTCTGCTACCAGTTTATGCCATTCCAAGCCATCCTCTACACTGCTGAGTGATTTTTATAAAATGTAAATTTTATTATGTTATCATGCTTAGGATTAAAATTCTTTGGTGGCTGTCTAGGGTCAAGTGCACATGTCTTAGCAAAGCTTATAAAGGCTTATAATGTCTGCATCTGGGATGGTAGTAACTTTGGCAGAGGGAAATAAAGGGTTCTGGAGCAAATGGAACTAGGAGGAGAGTATGAATAGGATGGCTTGAGGAAGCTTTTCCAGAGATGAGGACTACAATTGCTTTCCAGTGGGCATCAAGGTTGATATTTAGATAAGAGTATTTCCAAAGTACCAAAAACAATGAGACAGATTAAAAATGAAAAGGAGTTATATGTAAGAAGTAGAACTCCCCTTCATATAGTGTGTGTGTGTGTGTGTGTGTGTGTGTGTGTGTGTGTGTGTGTAGGGACAGCTTGGTGGCTTAAAGGAATTAGAACTGGACAAGAATGAACCTTCACAATCTGTCACCTGCTAACATCTCCAGCCCCCTTACTCACTCCCTAAAGTCCAGTCTTCTGAATGCATTATGCCTTTCTCCCCTTTGCCTTGAAACCTTCACAAATGGTATCCTCTCTTCTAAGACTCTGGTTCTTTCTTCCTGAAACTTTTCTTGGATCTGTCCTCCACTTGGCCATGGCCTGGTTAATTGCTTTCTTTCTGTGTTGTCATAACATTCCTTCCACATCTCCCTCATCACACTCATATACTCACGATATTTTGTCCCCCAAAACCAGATATGAGTTTCTCGAGGTCATGCTCTGTCTCTTGTTCATTTTTTAATCCCAAATACTCATCACAGTTTTGGCAGATAAAAATCAATATGTTACTATTGAATGAAGGAGTTTACAAGTTCCTAATCAGTTAATTAACTAATTAATTACTCTTGTGGCTCAAACCAAAGTTTGTCTCTCACCTTTCGTTCTGATCCTGTCTTTCACCTCTTGACTCCCATTTTTTGGTCTCTTGCAGACCAGTGTCTTCATGCCGTTTCAGTTCTCCATAGTCCTACATTCCACCATCCTACTCTCTTTCCCTGCCTATACAAACTCCAGCTCCAAAAGTGGTGATTCAGTTCTATCAGTGAGATTTGGGAAATTGAAACCAAGGTATGAATGATGCCTAACCACTTCCCAAGATATTTGCATTTCTGTTTAAAATTAATTTTACTGTAGAAATAATACATGCTTATTTTGGGTAATGTAAATAAATATTTAACAATTATTTACTTGTAGGCACTGAAAATACAGCAATGGAAGGGTGGGGAGGCAAAAATCTGCTATCATGGAGTTTAAGTTCTAATGGAAGGTGACACCAAACAAAGGAGATAGGTATATAGTAAATTAAAAGGTGCTATGCTAAATTAATAAGTGCTACATTCCTCTGTGTGTGTGGGGTGGGGGGGAAGGAAATGGGCAGATAATTTATCATTTTAATTGATATGTTGCTGAACTATAAGGCCACATTTTTATCAGATAGAGAAAGAACTGTACATCATTATCACTTGGAGATCCTGTATTTTGAGCTGGGCATAGTGACTGGCTGGGATTTTGAATTGTCTCTTTTGAGAAGGAGGTTAGCTCGTATGGGAAGAAGAATAAAAGACTATGTGATAACCAGTAGAATAGGTTCAGCAGAAACTGGCTAACTGTTCACCAAACGCAGTTTTTCTTCTGGTACACAGAGATTGCATTTCCCAGCCTTTTTTGCAGTTAGAAGCAACAATATACGAAGTTCTAATTAGTGGGATGTTAGTGGAAGTAATGAGTGCCACTTAAAATGTCCCATGTATATTCTCCTTTTGTTCCCTGTTTGCTGGTTAGATGCTAATTCTCAGGGCAGCCTGAGAAACTATGTATTGAAGATGGTAGAGGCTCCATCAGCCTGAGTATCTTGATCTTGAAGACAGTACCTCACACATCGCACTCTGAAATCATGCTCTCCTCACCTCCTTGACACTGCCACTAGTTGAACAACAGAGGAATAAGAAATCAACATATTTTATTAAACCACAGAATTTATAAGTTATAGCAGCTGGTGTTCCCTTGACTAATACAATAAATAATATTATTTATTATGTTTGGGAGATATCTATCTACTTCTAGTATACTGTGGGTGTTTTAAAAATGAGGAATTGGCATTGAATGTATTAGGTACCTAATGTATTAGGTACCTTTCTATAGCTATTTTTATTTTCTCGTTTGACATATAAATGCCACATGGTTATGTCTAGTGTTCTAGATTAAACTATCCTTTAATTTCATGAGAGTAAAATTTCCTTGGTGGGAACAGATTTTTCTTTTAAGATATATTTTGTTTGTTTGTTTGTTTTTTGTTTTGAGACGGGGTCTCGCTCTGTCGCCCAGGCTGGAGTGCAATAACGCGATCTCAGCTAATTGCATCCTGGGCTCAAACTGATCCTCCTGCCTCAGCCTCCCAAGTAGCAGGGACTACAGGCATGTGCCACCATGCCTGGCTAATTTTTGTGTTTTTTGTAGAGATGGGGTTTCACCCTATGGCCTGGGTTGGTCTTGAACTTCTGGACTCAAGGATCTGCCTGCCTCGGCCTCCCAAAGTGCTGGGATTATAGGCATGAGCCACCACTCCCAGTCTTAATATATTTTTGAATTTGATTTGGCAGATTGTATTTAACATTACTTCATCTATATCCATAAATGCTATTTTGTTTAATTTCCTTTCCTTTCTTTTCACTTCTTTCTCTTCTTCCTCAAGTAGTCTCCCTTGGTTTTTTTGTTTTGTTTTGGCATTTGTCAACTGTTGATATCAGATTTGTAAACCTGATCAAATCAATTTGGAAGTTTTTTTCTTTTTAGTTATATCACATGGTATTTTAAAAGAATTTGTTGTTAAAAACCATCTTGCTCTATAGTCCTTTTATATTTTCCCAGAAAAAGATTATGTTTTCAGGCAGGCTTCTACCTAGCATATATTCTTTTTATTATTTCTAGTTTTCCCTATGAGCTCAGATACAAAGTTGGAAAATAAGGTTCCCTAGGGTATAATCAAGGTAAGGATAATGGCCAGAAGTTCTGCATGGGTAATGATCCATGTTTTTATAAATATATTTCTATGTAAAATATTCTAAACATATGTGAAAAGATAAGAATAATGCACACTTGAGCCACCACAACCCATCTTTGTCAAATGTGAATACTGTCTTTTTTTTTTTAACTTTATAACTTTCAGTAGGTTCTGCTTTTGGAACTGAATCTTGATGCTGCCTATGTTATGAATTTTAGCTATGTTTTGATACAGTTATTTCACATTGTCTTGGAATAATTACTTTGAAAGTTTCATCATGTGATTTTTTTAAAAAATGGTAATATCAAAACAAGTTATTGTATATATGATATGTTATATATATGTATTATACATATAAAACACAAACTAATTGTAACGCTACATGCTAGTCACATTAGTTTTCTTTTAATTCCTTACTATATAGGCAATACAACATACTTGCCGTTAGTTCTGGCTCTTCAAAAATAAGAAAACCTAATTTAATAGTCTGGTGCTTAAAAACAAATGCAATGAAATCATCTAAATTTGGGCTCAGCTGTGCAACTCTGGGAAAGTTACTGTCCTAAATTTCTTTATTTGTTGATATGGTTTGGCTGTGTCTCCACCCAAATCTCATCTTGAATAGTAACTCCCACTATTTCCACATTTTGTGGGCGGGACCCAGTGGGAGGTAAATGAATCATGGGGATAGGTCTTTCCCGTGCTATTCTCATGATAGTGAATAAGTCTCACGAGATCTGATGGTTTTAAAAACAGGAGTTTCCTTGCACAAGCTCTCTCTTTTTTTTTTTTTTTTGAGACGGCGTTTCGCTGTCACCCAGGCTGGAGTGCAATGGCGTGATCTCGGCTCACTGCAACCTCCATCTCCCAGGTTCAAGCGATTCTCCTACCTCAGCCTCCTGAGTAGCTGGGATTATAGGAGCCTGTCACCACGCCCAGCTAATTTTTGTATTTTTAGTAGAGACAGGGTTTCACCATGTTGGTCAGGCTGGTCTCAAACTCCTGACCTCATGATCCACCTGCCTCAGCCTCCCAAAGTGCTGGGATTACAGGTGTGAGCCACCGTGCCCAACCAGCTTTCTCTTTTTGCCTGCTGCCATTCATGTAAGATGTGACTTGCTCCTCCTTGCCTTCTGCCATGATTGTGAGGCCTCCCCAGCCATGTGGAACTGTAAGTCCACTAAACCCTTTTTCCTGTATAAATTACCCCCTCTTGGGTATGTCTTTATCAGCAGTATGAAAATGGACTAATAAATCAGTAAAATGGTGAAATAACAGCAACATTATGGAGTTGTTGTGAGCAAAAGCATGTAAGGTGCTTGGTTTAGCACCTATTACATAGTAAGAATTCAATACAAATTTATTTTTTTATTTTAGAAACAATTTTTCTCCTAAAGAAGATTAAATTTTTTTATGTCTTGGCATTTAGAAAATTAACTGTGTTCATGTTGTTTTATGAATTAGTAGTATCCTCACCTTCCAAGTAGATAAGAACCTATTATTTTTGCTCCTGTGAAAAAGCAGAGGTGTCTAACTTGCCGTGTCTCCTCACATCTCTCCCCTCTTCCTCCCCTCCAAGTTCTTTGGATCAACTGGAGAGAGGGGTGTCATAGAAGTTTTATCACTTGGCATTGTCATACCACAGTCTACTATAAGGAAAACATACCAGTGAACCAGTGAGTCTGGTCTTTCCTCTTAGCGGAGAGAAGGGCATATAGTCACAATTTCTCTACCAGATGGAAGAGGAGTGGCTTAGTTTTCAGTTTTGTTTAATCACCATAGACTTTCACTTCAGATTTCCCACTTTCTCAGTCCCAAAGTAGGATGCTGCTCTGTGCTTGATGGTAACAGCTCACAGACTCATCAGAATGGAAATGAACAAATATTTATTTATCTTTTACAACAAGTAAGGCAAAGTTGCTTAAAGGAAAACAAACAAACATAAAAGATTCCGTTGACAATGCATTTTTTCATCTGTTCGGCACAATGCTTTTGTCATAATGGAGATGTGACAGCAAACTTTCCAGGACATTCAGTCTTCGGCGGCAGCACTTAGGGCAGATGACTGGCCGCTGCAATGTGAATACAAGAATGCCTGACTCACCAAATGATTTCCTAGAATAGTTAGCTGGGTGGAGACTCAGCAAGTTAATAACTAAACCCAACCCTCAAGTCTCATATTTGAGCTTAATTACTCTGTATACACCCAGAAAGATAAAGGAGGCTTTGAGATCCTGCTTGGTAGACTGGGAAGAGGAAAATGACTCATTAGGTACCTGGAACACTGAATGGCCTGCCCTGGAAATATTTTGAAAGGCTGGTTGAAGTACTAAACCAGTCTTTCAGAGGCTATACCGTATCAAGCCTGAGACAGGTGATGATTCAATAAATGACTTTTAAAAGAGGGAAAATGTTGTACAATAGAAACGTAGGGCAGAACAAATAATCTCTGCATTATGAACAGGTGAGTCAAAAGCTGTGCTGGCTTAGAAAATGAAAAACTAGTTAAACACCTCCACAATTTTAAAACATTTTCTACTTAACTATAACGTTAAATGACCTAAGGTATATGAAGCATCTATCCCAGCGTCTGGCTGACACATGGTGTCACTCGATATACTTTTCTTCCTTTCATCTCTGATCTTTGTTTTTTTCGATTTGTTTGTTTAAGAGAAAAAAGTACTTTAAGATGATATCACTGTCTAGTTTCATGTAAGTCCATATTTTGAAGATATTAGTGTCTAAAGTCTAGCACTCTCTGTTGGTTTTACTATTAACAATAAACAAACATGACAGGAAATTTAGTCATCTGTATCAAACATCTGTCATGTGGTTCAGAAATTATTTTGGGGCAACATTTTGGAATGAAGACTGTTAGCTCGCTTTGGTATACTCATGGCTTTGTTGAAACAGTACACATAGCAAAAATATAAATTTTAAAAGTATCACTGGTATCTCCATGTAGTTATTCATTTTTAAGTGCTAAACTATGAGTATTGACATTTTAAGTTTGGATCCGATTTTTCTGGTCCTTTCCCTGAGAAAATAAATGATGCTTTGAAATATTAGCGAATTAGAGCAACTTTTCAACTTTTCCACAATAGATTATTCCTCAGGCTAGAAAAACAATTGATTCCACAAATACCACTCAAAGTCATTTCATTCTGAATCAGGATAACAAACACTCTCATACATAAAATCAAATATATAAGAAATGAACAATCTAAAATATATGGATGCCTCTTTTTCAGCTCTATCCAGTCACCTATTGCATGTTTTCTTAAAGTGTATATTCAATCATTCTATATATTTAGAACTTCATTAAACTTTGAGATAACCTCAAAATATATTTTGTCATCAACATTTAATCATGTATCTCTCACTTAATGAGGTTTTTACTGAATCAAGGTTTTTCTTTTCTAGAATATGTTAATATCACTATCTTCTAGGACAAAATATCAGTAAAAAATTCATGATGATTTACCTGACTGAGCATATGTGGAATTTTTAAGGCTGGATTTTAACTCTTTCGACAACTCACCTCCTATTTTGTACGCTTTCGGCCTCTCTGCTCCAACAAACAGTGTTTGGGGCAAGTTTAACCTCAATAGATATAACCTTGTTGCTGGGCCAGTCCGTCTACCGACAGGACGTAACTTGTAAGAAGGAGAGGCACTGGTGTGTGAGAAAGATTGCAGCTGGCAGCTGAGAGACAGGTCTGCCACTTCCCTTCCCTTTGCTTTGCTACCAAATCTATGCGTGCCTCAGAAGTAGGCCATGTAACTCAGGAGTGTCAGGAGCTGTGACTGATACCAGGCTCTTTGTAAGGAAGAGGAGAAAATGCAGGATGCAGAATAATTGAAGGGGAGGTGGTGCTCCCCAAAGGAGGAACAAAGAAAGAATGGTCTGAAGACTTCAAATGTTTGGCAACCTTATTTTTTTTACCTAGGGCCAGCATTTGTATGAATATGGGTGCGTGTGTGAATTTGTATACAGGAAGGAACTAGCATTGTGAAATAACCCCAAACACGACTGGTCAGTCTGCCTCCCTTTGAAAAACAACAATAAAGAAAAAAACTACTTTGAATAATCTTATAACAGGAAATAACACAATGGAAACTGGAGAATTTTGATGTGGAAAATCTAAGCACCTGGAACAATAGATGCTAAGTAATTAAAATACTGTGCATATATAATTGAAGTTGAAAATAAACAAAGGGAATTTTAGGCACCCAGTTTAGTTTACTAGGCAGCAAGTAAGGTAATGAAAGTATGAGTCACCCATTTGCTAGGTTTTCAAACATATCACAGATTTTTAGTACTCTCATCTTCAAGTATAATTGTAACCCTTATTCTCTGTGGATTGCAACTTTCTTCAGATCATAGTAGTAAAGAATTGACAAAGGATTGATTGCACACGTTTCAGAAAAATACGTACTGGTAATTTTAAAAATCTATTAATAAGATGAATGGGTTATTGCAGAATTAAAAAGGCTTATGTATCATATTTTACTTTAGTCAGATTAGAGTAAGTTTCTCTTACTATTATGAAGTAGAGATGTCATGTATGTGACTAGTTATTAGACAGCCATCAGATTATTGTGATAAATACATACCTACATGTAACCTAGATCATTACAGGAAGAAGCTACTGAAGTAATAATACACCACAGAAACAATACCATGATGATAAGTGTTAAGGAATGAAGTTCTTTCCCTGTGAATTCTAACTAATTCATTATTTTCACAGTCTATCTCATTTCAAGACCTGTAGTTCCCTTTTAGACATAGGACACCTGGGTTGTCTGATCATAAACTCTTTCTCCAGTGGCCTTTGGCCTTTTAAGTAGATCTGTTTTGTTTTGGCAAAGAAAAAAGGAAGGAGGAAGTGAGGAGGAGGGACTTGAAGATGTACTACTGCTGGAAACAAATTTTGATTTTCTAGTTTTGCTTGGTGGGAAGCCTACTTGTCATTTGTACTACTCTTCCACAGTGTGTTTGAGCAACTTCAAGTTCAGTGGCAGCTCCTCATAGACTCATTGTTCAGAGTTTGTTTATTGTGAAGAACTTGCTTTTAACAGTTTATTTATAAAATGCTCCTTACTATTCTTATATTAATTCTTTACATCACTTTATTCTTCATTCTCGCTTCCTTTGTTTGCCTCAGTTTGATTCATTATCCTTCAATCGTTCAAATATCCTTCATTATTCAAATTGCTGCTTTACTGACCCATTCTCTAAACATATTTTTTAATATTAACAACTGACTCCTTGGAAAGAGTGAAAATAATAATACTATCTATTAGGGAGCTTTACTAATAATCCTATAATGCTTTGTGAATAATGATTAAGATATTTAATAAACTGTATCTTTGAAGTGATCATTGATGAGATTGCTTATTTATACTCAAAACAATGAAACAAACTACTTAAAGTTGAATAAAAATGCATTTATATACATGAACTACTTGCAATGATTAATTCTAAAATGTCTATTAGGCTAGTAGTACATTGTATGAGAAGTTGAAGCCATATTCAGGTCGGGGGTAAGAAATATTTTAGACTTTTGTATTAAGTATGAAAACTCAGGTATTAGCCTGATGTTTCTTTGACTAAGCCTTGTACTTTATATAGCTTGTTCTATATGCAGTTATGTAATCTTTTAGAGTAGCTGAAAGGATATTAAAACAATATCTTTCAGTTTTGCTTTTCTTTTCCAGTAACAAGCTTCCATGTTAATCAGCATATTCAAGCTTCCTTCTCATTAGTTTTTAAGAATTCTAGGAAATACTTTCCATGGCATGTTGTGAGAGATTTTATTATAGGATTAAAATCCTTTCAGGAAACAATAGGCACACATGAGTCAAGGTCCAGGTATTCTGTCTTATAAGCCAACACTACACTTCAGGTAACTCTAGAAATGGACTACATTTAATTATTTTCTACTTTGATTTTATGGCAAAAGCAGCCATGTCAAACATTTTTCATACCATATCTTACCTCAGATTCTCTATCTTGTTTCAGGACAGTGGAAAAGCTGCTGGAAAAAAATGCAAAAACAATTTTTTGACTTGAGTTCATATTTTTCATTCAATGTCTGCTGGGCCCTCAATGTAACTTTTTTTTTTTTTGAGAGGGGTCATCCTTCTATCATTAACTACTTCTAATCTTCACTGCTACACAGAGTTTCCAATATTTAGCAACAGATGGCTTTGCTTTTACCTTACAGATGAGGCCAAAGCACCAGGTAGGTGAAAGGTTCTTGTACCGGTTCGAACCCCGACAGCGCGCCAACAGACAACACGAGGCAGTGGGGAGCAGCATGCTGTTTTAATGAGCGCCTGGGTGCAGGTGTGCTGAGGCTTAAAATGGCATCAGCACCAAATGAGGATGGGGCAGGGGTTTTATAGTCTCCTGTAAACAGGAAGTGTCTCAGTCTGATGTAACTGCTACGCGGTACCTGGACGGCCTCTCTCTCGGTCTTCACAGGGTACATATGTTCCGGCCAGCTCTCTTCCTGCTTCTGCTATCTTGCTGACGCATGCTGCTAGCACAAGTGGCCTTGCACCTTGGGACTGGGCCTGAGGAGGGCGGAGTTATTCATTCCCTTAAGCTTTCAGGCTCCGGGAGAATCTTTCAGTAAGAGCTCTTTCAGCTTTACCAACTACAGTCTACACACTTACCTGCTTCCACGCACACCCTCATCGTTCTCTTTCTCAGTGGAAAATATGTGCTTCCCTTGGCAAAGGCCAACCTGTTCATCTGTGCTCCTGAACACAGCCTCTCCAATGTACTTGTTATATATATATGTGTGTATGTGTATATATACACAACTATATATATATACGTATATACAACTGTATATGTGTGTGTATATATACACACAACTATTTATGTATATACATATATGTATATATCCCTCCCACCATGGGGTCTTCCCATTTTGCCCAAGCTGGTCTTGAACTCCTGAGCTCAAGTGATCCACTCACCTTGGGCTCCCAAAGTGCTGAGATTACAGGCATGAGCCACTGTGCCCAGCCTGTCCCTGTGCCTTTGATTCATCATTTATCCTCTCCTTCTTCTTTATTTTTCCACTGATCCTTTGTCACAGGCCTTAGTCTTCTGCCAGCTGATAAATGGGAATGTTCCACAGGTTCAGTTCTCACTCTTTTTCTTCTTTCATTGTGCACATCACAAAGGAGATCTTATCCACATTCATGGCTTCTGCACACACATTAAAGCCATGTACACCTGCCTTCAGCCCTAGGTGAGTTCTAGGTGCCCACAGGAGCTCTCTACCTATCTTCTCAAAGATAAGTCAATCTTAACATGTTCAAAATGAATCCATTATAATTGATGTATTAGTCTGTTCTCACACCGCTAATAAAGACATACCCAAGACTGGATAATTTATAATGGAAAGAGGTTTAATTGACTCACAGTTCAGCATGGCTGGGAGGCCTCAGGAAACTTACAATCATGGCAGAAGGGGAAGCAAACATGTCCTTCTTCACATGGTGGCAGCAAGGAGAAGTGCAGAGCGTTGGTGGAGAGCCCCTTATGAAACCACTAGATCTCGTGAGAACTAATTCACTATCACGAGAGTAGGATAGGGGAAATCATCCTCATGATTCAATTATCTCCACCTGGTCCTTCCCACGACACATAGGAATTACAGGAACTACAGTTCAAGATGAGGTTTGGGTGGGGACTATATCGATTGAGAATTAAAAAAAAATCATTTCTTCTGTATTCCCCTTGTTCTGTATTCTCTCTATAGTGAATGGCATTATGATTGTCACATCCTGAAACCTAGGAATCAACTCGTGTCTTCCCCGTCTCTTACTCTCTCACCTTCAGAGAATCACCAAGCTCTGTTGAACTTAATAATATTTAACAATGCTGAATATGGAAAGGCATTTTTTAAAGAAGACTAAATGTATTTTCTCAATTTTCACAGTCACTGTGTTATGTGGGTGGCTAATATCATCTCCATTTTAAAATTAAGAAAATTGAGGCACCAAGAGGCAAAATAACTTGCTTTGGTCACACAGGTAATAAAGGGCAGGGATGGGATCCAAATCTAGGCAGTTTACAGCGCTGGCCTCTTAACAACCATACCATGGTTGGCTTACTAAATGCCAGGATCTTAAATACCTCTTCAGTTCATTTCCTCCTATTCTTTCTCATTTTGGTAGAGTTGGTTCATGTGCTTCTTTTCTGCTGTGTAACTTCTTACAACCTGCTGCTCTAAATCCATTTTTAAGATATCTTACTAATTAGCCTTCATCAACATTTTCAGGATATTGGCTAAGCTATGTCTTTGTAATCTATAGATTTGAGATTTTGTTTCAAGAAAATTATATTCAATTATATATTTGAATTTTTCCCATTCCATATATTATTTTCTTCCATGACAGTGATTATTTGTTTAATGTCCACACCACTTCCTTTCTTATTTTATCTCTGTTCTTTTCCAATTCGTTTTATGTTATTTACTCAAGGCCTTTCTTTTTGTCCTAGACTGTATTTTTATCCGTATATATGTGTTACCATTTGTTGACTCTAATGAGAATTTCACCTCTGTAATAATTTCATCTTATGCTTCTATTCATCTCTGAGCTCCACAGACCCACTTTTTATCTCCTGTTCTTGCTTCATCTCTCTTTTGATCGATCTCTTGTTATTCTTTCAGGATAATTTCTTTTTTTTTTTAAGGAAAGCCAACTTGCCTTTAGTTTCTTTGAATCTTGGGAGAACTGTTTGTTTGAAATTGGCCTATTTTTCTATGAATAGGTCCTGAAATTTTGTGTTCTTCATTTGCCTTTTGTTTCCTTTTTTCTCCTATGTATTTTTTCTTTACTGTCTAACTTCTACCAGGGAAATGGATGTTTCAGAAAGAATTAAAGATAAAGACAAGTGATAGTTTCTGAAATTAAAAAATAAATGTATACAAGTTTTGAGAGAGAATTTTATAAATTCCTTAATCTTTCCTACTTAACATACCCAGGGCTGAGCCTGGATGACCTGGAACATAGAGTTCTACCATAGTATAGAAAGGATGTCCCTTCAGTCAATGGTAGTGAACTCAGAAAGCTTGCTTTCCAACCGGGAAGGAAGACAGGATGTAGGGAAAGTTAAAGAAAAGCTTGTCTATTTTTCTAGGAATAAAAGGGGAAGGGGAGAGAAGAAAGAGAGAGAAGGTAGAGATTCAGGAAAGTTGTGTTTCAGTTTTACATGTGCTAATTAAGTGAGGGCAGAACAGGCCGAGGACTTTTATTTCTGTTTCCTATTTTGGATTTTGAGAGGAGCTTAACTCTCAGACATCCCAGAAGAAATCTGGAGCATGGCTACATTATCTTGGAGGCATAGCAGAATCAGGTATTTGGAGGTTCTTAAGTTTAATTTCCCTGCTGTCTTAGTTTGTGTGCCTCCAGAGACAGACCTGTGGCAATGAGTGGAAAGGGTTTTGTTTGGGATATGTTCCCAAGAAACACCAGTAGATAATGGGGAAGTTAAACAGATGGGAAGAAAACCAATAGAGGTGTGTTATCACATTATCACTGTGGGCAATTGGAGTTTGATCCTGCTGGGGAACTCTGAGGGACAGTTTACAACACTTACTTCCAGTTTATCCCAGTTATTGGTTGAGAACTGCTCCCGAGAAACATAATTCCTTGGTATTTTCAGCCCGTTGTGTGTTCAGACTGAGTAGTCACTGATGGCCAGAGAAAGCCTTCAGGCAAAAAATGGAGGCATTGGCAGGTGAAGGACTGGTGTATACGGAAAAGGCAATTGTTGAAGAAATATTGGCAGTGCCCTGAAAGTATATGATACACATGGTCTGACTGCTGTCACGGTATACTGAATATATAGCATTTAAAATGAATGAAGTAGAGATACATTTATTGATGTGATAAATCTCAAAAGTACAATAATGAATGAAGAAAAGTTATTGAAGAATGCTACCACATGATTTCATTTATATAAAGCTTAAAAACAGGTAAACCAAACAATATGCATAATTATATGTATCATACCCGTGGTAAAGCTGCAAAGAAAAGCATGGAATGATATTCACAAAATTCAGCGTAGCGTAGCATTTGCCTCTTATCGGGGAGAAAGGGAAATGAAGGTTTTGGTTATGTTCTATTTCTTAAGCTGTATGGTAGGTAAATGGGTGTTTGTTTTATTATTATTCTTTAAACTATACATATAAATTATACTTTCTTGTTTGTATATTTCATTAAAGTAAATCTAATTAATCTAAAAGAGGCATATTAATGTTAGGTCCCTTTTCTTGCTTCAGAAAATAAATCACAGGAAATTGTAAGCATTTTAACAATTCAGTTGCATGGAAACAGCTGAATACCAAACTCGAACTCAGTCACCAACTCTGATACCAAATTGTTTTTATTTTAAGTTTCTAATATTATGTAACTTAAATAATACAATACACCTAGACACACCAAAGCAGTCCTATCTAGGTGTCAAAATACTGCTAGTCAATTCTAATAATGGAATGATAAACCACAGTCATGGACTATATTTCCATCCTTTAATATTTTGACTAGAGTTTTAATTTAGTCTCTAGGTGGAACATACATAGATCAAACTAGATCAAGGGATATTCTCAAAGTGGCAAAATGACAACCTTCGACTTTTTAAAACTCAGAAATCACTCTTCTCCCCGTGAGGACGTATATTATTTCTCCATATGTGGTTGGAACCACAGAAACCATGGTTGAAAACATTGTTGGGACAAACAAGCATGACTATTTTTAAGACTCTGATGATTTTGGATATAATCAGCACTGAACTAGTAAGTCATATGTAATTAGGTTGATGATATATTTAATGTCTAATGGATCCTGGCAACCTCTGATCAAATGCCTTTCAATTAAACATCACAACAGCTCCAGGGCATGAGTCCTCTGTGTCAGTACACAAATGGATATTTACATAGACCCACTGTGCAGCTGAATTCTATTATCTTAGTAGTCCACGTGGAGAGACAACCAAATATCTATAATAGGAATGTTGAGTAACTCCCTTCAGCTTTATCTACTAAATGTGTCTTTTAAAAATCTTTTTAAAACTTTGTTGTGAAATACAGTATATAAAATAGAATTGCACAAAAAAGCAAAAAAAATTGGCACATTATTCTAAAGGCAACACCCATTTAACCACCATCCAAGTCAATAAGTAAAACAAGGCTAGCACCCTTTTAAGCACTCATGTGCCTTTCCTCTGGGCAAACCCCTTGGTACCCTTCAGAGGGAACCACTACCCTGGTGTTTTTGTTTTCTAGGAAGACAAGGGGAAGGGGAGAGAAGAAAGAGAGAATTCCTGAATTCCTGGCTTTGCCTTATAGTTTTGCTGCCTAACTATGCATTCCCAAGCAATATAGTTTAGTTTTGCCTGTATTTAACTTTTATAAATGGAATCATAGTATTTATGTTACTGTGTCTTGCTTCTTTTGCCCAATATTATATTCCATTAGATTCATCCATGTTACCCTACATAGGTGTTCTCCTTAAGCTTGTAAATGTTTCTTACATGATCTAGCTGCCATGTTTTGTAATTTCTGCAGCACTCTAGGGATGGGAGGTATCAATAATTCTACTTTGGTATGTATGTAATTGTAATTAGCCTGGCCCATTTTAATTAGCTTGGCCCTTCCACCATATGATAATACTTAAAAAAATTATGGAATGTATTGAGTATATACCATGTTCTACGATTTTATGAAGCACTGTTCATGTGCTATTGCTGTACTCAAGATCATGCTGCCTAGTATGTAGTTTTAGCTTACATTCTTATAGACAAGAAACTGAAATTCAGAAAGAAAAAGTAAATTCAGAGTGTAGCCTTTCTGATATTTCATTATTAGGAACACTTTTTTTTTTTTTAAACTATGTTAGTCATATTAAGGGAGTGAGTAAACTTGCCATCTTATAGTAATCTTTTTACATCTCACAAGCTATTGGTATTTTGCTCTAATGATCCATTGGTGCTTGCATACAGATAAGAAACTGAAATTCAGAAAGATGAAGGTAACAGCTTTAACAGCCTTTCTTCTATTATTCCCACAGTGCTTACTTCCTTCTGTCTGTGGCATCTGTAGAATATTGTCCGTGAACTTCTTTTCATGGGAGTAATAGATAGGTGACCTCCCATATTGTAGGAACCCAGAAGGGCAGTCTAAACAGTAAGGGTGTAAGCGTGGGAAGAGCACAGAACTAAGGATTAGGCTGCATCAGTTCTACCCTTGATTGTCATTATCTAGCTAAGTGACCCTGAGTAAGTCACTTACCCTGTCTGGGGCTCAGTTTCATCATGTATAAGTGAGGGTGTTGGTCAGTAATTTTCAAACTGAAGTTCAAAGACTATCTTGAGTTCTTGTTTTAAATGCAGGTTTCTGAGCCTCATTGAAACCTCCCAGCCTGGGAATGTGTGCATTTAACAAGCTCCCCAAGAGATTCTGATGCTCACCATAAGTGAGAACCCGTGGAGTAGGTAGTGGCCCAAGCCCCACTGGTTTTAAAATTCTAAGATAAAATTTGAAGTTCTGGAACTTTAGGGTTTTTCATCAGAGCTACGGGCCTACTTATTTCAGAGTTCTGTGAGTTTTGTTAATAGAAGGAAATACAAAGTCATTAAACTTCATGATGCTAAATAAACAGTGGTTATCATTGCTGTGAGCAAACAGCAATAGCACAGGTTGAGGATGCTAGTTATCAAAATAGCTTGGGATTGTTTGATGTTCATGAACTGAGTAAAAATAAAATACTGCCCCTGTGAAATTATGTCCACGTCATTAAAACTATTGATACAATGTTGCAGGAAAAAGCAGCTTAGTCTCTCTACAAGATATAGCAGTATGAGTACAGCTAACAATGGATAATATGTAGAGTGCCATGCAGTCTTATTAGGTAAATTAAGTAGTTGTAGTCTCAAAACAACTTTAAAAGTCAGCTCATTTAATTACAAAATATGCTAAATATATCACCCAACAGATTGGAGACAGTCTGGTTGGCTGATTTATTTTTACTTTGATATTACATTTCTTACATGTTTAAAAAATTCTTTTGTGACCATTTAGGGAGGAAAAAAGTCTCCTTGTGTAACATTTAGTACTTTCCTGGGTCTATTCTTTATATTCTGAGGAACTGGAGTCACTCAATTAATTACTATAATGTTTTGTGTTTTCTTTTTCACAGGAATAACTAACCTCAAATTTGTAACCGTTCTGCTTTTTGCCACCCAACATACCCTGCAGTGGCTCTCAAACCTGTACCTGAGGAAAGTGGTCCACTCCCACCAGTGAGAAGACTCACAGGGCAGCAGGGATTCTTAGCTAGAGGGCATAGCTAGAGGGCATTGAAGGAGATGAAAACGGAATCTCCTGGAGTGTGTGCGATTTCAAAAAGCTCCCCAGGTATTTTTCCACAGTGCTCCAATTGCAAAGCTGAGTCCAAAACCCGTCAATTAGCATCGTTTTCATACTGAATAGTAGGTTAGAAACCTTAATACAGGAGTCGTTTATCCTGTATAAACTAGATGTTAGTATCTGAAGTAAACAGAGAACTTCACTATCAAAAGTATGTGAATGATTGGTCAAGAGTGATACTAGATTCAATATTATATGTTTATTAATTTCTACGTTAATATAGACCTTACAATTTATTCTCTTAACCAGTTTCCCCTTCTTGTTTCCCTTCTCCCTTCTTTCTAGCCGAGATAAGGTAAGATAGATAAAGTTGTTTAGTAATTATTCTTAATTCCTCCCCCTCCTCCTCTTCTATAAAAGGCTTGTGAGTTGATTCTTGATGGCCAGGTGAGGTTGATTACCTGAGAAAAGTCAGATGGTTTATCAGTCAGAAGGGAGAGCATACTCAATGACTTGGACCGTGAGAAGTCCATCTTGGCTAAAGCATGGAAGGAGATGGTTATGGAATGTCTAGGGAGAACCAATCTCGGCTTGGTCAGATGTCAGGCTGAAGAGGGAATAGGAGTAAATGAGGAACTCTAGAAGTTTTTTGAGCGACTTAATGACAAGGTAACTGGTGTTCTAGAAAATTAGTCTGGCAGCAGGATGGAGGATGGCTTGGAGAGAAGAGCAAAAAGAAGCAGGGAGGGTTGTTGGGAAGATGGAAACAGGTCTGAGACAAACAAAGAAGTCTTGACAGCACTTGAGCAACTGAAGAAAAGGGAGGAAGGGTGAGTTTTGAAAGTAATTTGAATCAAATATCAATAGGACATATTTGCTGTTGGATTGCGAGAATAGGGAGAAGATAAAGACTCAAGATCTTCAATCTGGGCCTCTTCCCTCTATCCTGCCTTCTTCACATATTGCCATTTTCTCTCTCTTCCTAACTACCAAACTTCTTGAAAGAGTTGTTCTCACTTATTGTGTTCACAATCTTACTTCTGTCTCACCACTTTAATGAAATGGTTCTGGAAAAGGTCATAAATGACTTAACTTATAAATGGAGTGGCCTCTTTTCAGTCCTCATTCTCTTAGCACCCTACGGAGCATTTGGGAATATTGACTTCTCTCTTCATTCTAAACATTTGCTTCCATGGGCTTTTATAACGTTGCACCTATTTGTCTCTTCTCCCACACCTCTGATTACTTTTTAAAATCTTTGAATGGCTCTTCTCATTCTGTTAACATCTTATATATGTGGGTCCTCGGAATTTTATTCTTTTTTTTTTTTTTTTTTTTTCTGAGACCAGGTCTCGCTCTGTCGCCCAACCTGGAGTGCAGTGGTGTGATCTTGGCTCACTGCAACCTCTGCCTCCCAGGTTCAAGTGATTCTCCTGCCTCAGCCTCCCAAGTAGCTGGGATTACAGGCACGTGCCACCACACCTAGCTAATTTTTGTATTTTTTGGTAGAGATGGGATTTCACCATGTTGGCCAGGCTGGTCTCAAACCTCTGACCACAAGTGATCTGCCCGCCTCGGCCTTACAAAATGCTGGGATTACAGGCATGAGCCACCATGCCCAGCCCAGAATTTTATTCTTACTCTTCTTATCACCTCATTCCCTGAATCCCCCACACCACTGCCAAATTCTAAGTCATCAACTTCTATAACTTTGCCTATCATTTACAGCAAATCCCAAAATTACAGCTTATGCCCAAATGGCTCTCCTGAAGTATAGACTTGTAGTTTCCATTGCCTTCTGAATGTCTCTACTTGGATGACTCATAATCATTTCAAAATCACGATGTTCAAAACTAAATTTCATATATCCTCCACCCACACAAAAAACAACAAAACCCACTTTTCCTTCTCCATTTCCTATCTCAGTTAATGATATTGCTCTCCAATTATTTGACTAAGCTAAATCTGTCCATGCTTCTCCATTAAACACCCATATATGGTTTGTTTTGTGTTATCCTCTTGACTCTCCATACTCCGTATCTACTGCCATTGCCTTTTTCCAGGTCTATGTAGTTTCCCACTGAGACTCCTCCTAACTCATCCCAGTTCATCTAGTTGCTCTACACTCTAATCTATTTTCCACATCATCACCAGAGATATTTTTCTAAAATAAATCTGATGATTTTACTCTTCTTCTTACAAATAGACTGCAATCTCCTTGGCCTTGGGGGAAAATCTAAATGTCTCCTCAAGGCATTCATGGGATGATCTGACTTGAACTGGCCTTTCCAGACTTATCTCCCAACAGTGCTCAAATGCTCAGTCTCTGCTTCATTTGTGTTAAATGATTGTATCACTCTCTTTCCTGGCTCTGTGACTTTGCACATCTCATTCCTTCAGTTTTTCCCCTGAATTCTTCCTAATAAACGTCTATTCTCTTGTCAATGAGCAAGACACAGGAAACTTGAAATTTTCTGAGCATTCAGATTCAAGAGGATTAATTTGTATGTTACACACATAGTATCACTGTAAATGAACTTTGAACCAACTTATTAATTTACAATGAAATGTATAATTCTAGCAATTTTTTTTTTGAGACAGGGACTTGCTCTGTTGCCCAGGCTGGAGTACAATCACATGATCATAGCTCACTGCAGCAGTGACCTCCCAGGTTCAAGAGATCCTCCCACTTCAGCCTCCCAAGTAGCTGGGACTATAGGCATTCACCACGACACCTGACTAGTTTTTTAAAAATTATTATTTATTTTTAGTAGAGACAAGGTTTCACTATGTTGTCCAGGCTGGTCTTGAACTCTTGGGCTCAAGTGATTCTTTTGTCTTGGCCTCCCAAAGTGTCAAGCAAATTTTAAAGTTTATACTTTTAACTCAGAATGAAATAAATAACCTAAATGTAAGACCTAAAACCATAAAACTCCTAGAAAAAAACATAGGGAAAAATCTCCTTGACATCGACCTTGGCATTGATATCTTGGATATCACACCAAAATCTCGGGCTATAAAAGTAAAAATAAATACATTAGACTACATTAAACTAAAAAGCTGTACAGCAAAGGAAACAGTCAACAAAATGAAAAGGCAATCTATAGATTGGGAAAAAATATTTGCAAGCCATATATTTGATATAGGGTTAATATCAAAAATGTATAAAGAACTTATGCAACTCAAAAGCAAGAAAACATATAAGCTGATTTAAAAATAGGCAAAGTACCTGAATAGACATTTCTCCACAGAAGACACAAAAATGGCCAAGAGGTCTATGAAAAGGTATTCAACATCACTAATCGTCACGGAAATCCAAATCAAAATCACTATGAGATATCATCTCACACCTGGTAGGATAGCTGTTAACAAAAAGCCAAGAGATAACAAGTGTTGGCAAGGGTGTGAAGAAAAGGGAACTTTTGCACACTGTTAGTTGGGATGTAAATTGGTACAACCATTATGGAAAACAATATGGAAGTTCCTAAATAAATAAAAAATGGAATTACCATATGGCCTAGCAATCTCTCTTTGGGGGTATATACACAACAGAAATGAAAGCACTACCTCTTAAAGATATCTATACTCCCATATTCATTGCAGCATTATTCACAATAGCCAGGATATGAAAACAACCTAGGTGTCTGTCAGCAGACGAATGGATAAAGAAACTGTGGTATACGTTTATACAATAGAATATTATTCAGCCTTAAAAAAGGAGGAGATCCTGCCATTTCCCACAACATGGATGGACCTGGTAAGTGAAACAAGCCAGACAAAACAAAAGAAAAATATTGCATGATTTCACTTATATGTGGAATCTTAAAAAAAAAAAAAGGTCAAATATATGGAGATTGAAACTAAAACAGTGGCTACTAGGCTCAGGTGGAGGGGAGAAAATTGGGAGACGCAGGTTTAAAGTTCTTCATAGATAGTAGCAGATATGTAGGCTGACCAAGTCTAACGGTCTAATATATAGCATGAGGACTATATTAAATAATGGTGCATTGTATTCAATATTTTTGCTAAATGAGTAGATTATAGCTGCTCTTGCCACAGGAGGGAAAGGTGGATAACTATGTGAGATGATGGATATGTTAATTTGTTTCACTATAGTAACCATTTTACTGTACATATGTATCTCATAACATCATGCTTCATACCTTAAATATGCACAATAAAATTTATTCTAAAAATTTTTTTGAGACAAGGTCTTGCTCTGTCACCCAGGCTGGAGTGCAGTGGTTTGAACATGGCTCACTGCAGCCTTGACTTCCTGAGCTCAAGCGATCCCCCTGCTTCAGCCTCCTGAGTAGATGGGACTACAGGCTTGTGTCATCATGCCTGGCTAATTTTTAAATTTTTTGTAGAGACAAAAATCTCCCTATACTGCCCAAGCTGGTCTCAAAATTTGGGTTCAAGTGATCCTCCTCATTCAGCCCCCAAAGTGGTAGGATTACAGGTATAAGCCACCATGCCCATACCTCAAAATTTTAAAAAAGAAGAAAAAATGTTTATGGTTGCTACTATGGGAACTTGCTTCTTACAGGAAAATCTCCATGGGAAGTGACATTACACTTAAGTTATTAATTGGGCATAGATCGGCATAAGAGGACTAAGTTGGATGATCCTCATGGCCCACCAAGCCAAGAAAGCCTCATCATTCATCGGTGTTGTAAGAAGGTATATGTCAAGGAGGCAGACTATGAAAACATAGCTAGGATTTTGTCTATTGGGGATAATTCTAGAGATAGACTAGAAAAGTCATTGCTCCCTGTTTCTAGAATGCAGAGCAAACTGTGTCCCTCTGGTACCACATTCTCTCCTTATAGTCATGAAACCAGAACTTCCCAGGTTTATTTAGCTGTACAGTCATGCGTCACTTAACGACAGGAGTACATTCTGAGAAATGCATTTGTTAGGTGACTTACTTGTGTGAACATCATAGAGTGTACTTACACAAACCTAGATGGTATAGCCTACTATATGCCTAGGCAACAGGTATAGTCTATTGCTTGTAGGCTACAAACCTGTATAGTATGTTACTCTACTGAATACTGTAAGCAATTGTAACACAATGGTAAGTAACTGTGCATCTAAACATATGTAAATGTAGAAAAAGTATAATACAAATAAGGTATAAAAGATAAAAAATGGGCCAGGCGTGGTGGCTCACACCTGTAATCCCAGCACTTTGGGAGGCCAAGGCAGGAGGATCACTTGAGGTCAGGAGTTTGAGACCAGCCTGGCCAATGTAGTGAAACCCCATCTCTACTAAAAATAGAAAACTTAGCCAGGTGTTGTGGCAGGTGCCTGTAATCTCAGCTACTTAGGAGACTGTGGCAGGAGAATCACTTGAGCCAAAGAGGTGGAGGTTGCAGTGAGCCAAGATCGCACCACTGCACACTACTCCAACCTGGGTGACAGAATGAGACTCTGGGGAAAAAAAAAAAGATAAAAAAAAGTACACCTATATAGGGCACTTACCATGAATGGAGCATGCAGGACTGGCAGTTGCTGTGGGGGATTGAGTGGGTGAATGGTGAATGAATGTGAAGATCTAGGACATTACTGCTTACTACTGTAGACTTTATAAACACTGTACACTTAGACTACACAAATTTATTTAAAATTCTTTCTTCAATAATAAGTTAACCTTAGCTTACTGTAATTTTATTGCTTTATAAACTTTTTAATTTTTAAACTTTTTGACTCTTTTGTAATAATCCTTAGCTTAAACACAAACACATTGTATAGCTGTACAAAAACATTTTTTATATCCTTATCCTATAAACTTTTTTCTATTTTTAATTTTTTTGATTTTTTACTTTTTAAACTTTTCTAAAATTAAAAATGAAGACACAGAGACACACATTAGCTGGGGCCTACACAGGGTCAGGATCATCAATATCACTGTCTTTCACCTCCACATCCTGTCCCATAAGGTCTTCAGGGGCAATAGTGTGCATGGAACTGTCATCTCCTATGGTAACAATGTCTTCTTCTGGGATACCTCCTGAAGGACCTGACTGATGTTGTTTTATAGTTAACATTTTGTTTTAACCTCATCCCTGGTGGTACATAAACTTTAAAAAAAATATATATATATGTAAATGGAGTACACTTTAAAATAACAATAAAAAGCGTAGTGCAGGAAATACATAAACTAGTAACACAGTTATACTGCACATAATTGTATGTATTATGCTTTTTTTTTTTTTTTTTTTTTTAAGAGATGGAGTCTGGCTCTGTCGCCCAGGCTGGAGTGTGGTGGCATGATTTTGGCTCACTGCCAACCTCCGCCACCTGGGTTCAAATGATTCTGTTGCCTCAGCCTCCTGAGTAGCTAGGACAGCAGTGCACACCACCACGTCTGGCTAATTTTTTTGTATTTTTTTCTTTTTTAGTAGAGACCAGGTTTCACCATGTTGGCCAGGTTGTTCTCAAACTCCTAACTTCAGGCGATCCACCTGCCTCAGCCTCCCAAAGTTCTGGGATTACAGGTGTGAGCCACCGTGACTGGCCATAATGTTATGCTTTTGTAAGACTGGCAGCACAAGATTTGTTTATACCAGCATCATCACAAACTTGTAAGTAATGTGTTACGCACTACAATTTCACAATGGCTATTGTAACCGCCCAGTGGGTTCGCCTTGCCTGCTGCCTAGACAGAACTGATTTATCGAGACAAGGAATTTGCAATGGAGAAAGAGTAATTCGTGCAGAGCCGCTGTGCAGGGGACTGGAGTTTTATTATTATTCAAATCAGTCTCCCCAAACATTCAGGGATCAGAGTTTTTAAAGCTAATTTGACGGGTAGGGCCTTGGGAAGTGGGGAGTGCTGATTGGTCAGGTTGGAAATGGAATCATAGGGGGTTGAAGTTAGGTTTTTTAAATGTCTTCTGTTCCTGGGTGAGATGGCAGAACTGGTTGGCCCAGATTACTGGTGTGGGTGGTGTCAGCTGATCCATCGAGTGCAGGGTCTGCAACATATCTCAAACCCTGATCTTAGGTTTTACAATATTGATGATATCCCCAGGAGCAATTTGGGGAGGTTCAGACTCTTGGAGCCAGAGGCTGTGTGACCCCCTGGGGAGGTTCAGACTCTTGGACCCAGAGGCTGCATGACCCCCAAACTGCAATTTCCAATCTTGTAGGTAATTTGGTAGTCCTGCAAGGGCAGACTGGACCCCAGGCAAGAAGGGGGTCTTTTCAGGAAAGGGCTGTTACCAATTTTGTTTCAGAGTCAAACCATGAACTGAATTCCTTCCCAAAGTTCCTTGCTCAGGAATGAACAAGGACAGCTTAGGGGTTAGAAGCAAGATAGAGTCGGTTAGGTCTGATCTCTTTCACTGTCATAATCTCCTCAGTTACAATCTTGCAAAGGCAGTTTCCCTATGACATCACTGAATGATAGTTTTTCAGGTCCATTATAATCTCATGGGGCCACAGTCATATATACAGTTGGCCATTGACTGTAACATTGTTATGTGGCACATGACCATAATTATAAATATAGTCACTGTAATTGCAAAGTAGCTGGTTGATTTTCCTGCCTGCCCACCTCAGGAACTTGTAAGAATACTTAGCTGGATCCATGCATAAGGCTTGGTCATCACTCTATGGTATAATCAGCGGCAGCCTTCAGGACCCAGTATTTCCAAAGAGATGCAGCTCCAATTTGGAATTCTCCCACCCATGTATTGATGGAATTGCATGTCTACCACCTAATGACTAGGGTCACTATCATTTCTTGCCTGAAGTACAGCATCTGACAGGTCTCCCTTAGTCCACCTCTGCCCTCCTACAGTCTCAGGGAAGAGTTCATGCTGCAGTTTGAGACTGAAAGTAGGCTACAGGCAAAATCCTTTCTTCCTCCGTAGATACTCAGTCTGTTTTCTTTTAAGGCCTTCACCTAAGCGGAGTAGGCCCACACACATTATGAGGGATGATCTACTTTATTCTAAATCTACTGTTTACATAATAATAACATCCATAAAATACCTTCACAGGAGCCTCTAGATTGATGTTTGACCAAGTACTGGGTACTTTGGCCTAGCCCAGTCAGCCCATAAAATTAACCATTACAGTTCCTCACTTTTGGTTTGTCTGGCCCTTCTCTTCATCTGGGACCTATGGAGAGCTGTTTATGTAGCTCAATGTTGCTGGTAGCTTGTGTTGAACATTGTGGTTGCTTTTGTTTTTTCTGTAGCAGATACACATACAGAAGCTAGTAACTAACTTACTAGTTAATGGATTACTAACTTGTTTCTACTTTAGCTTATTACTCAGTCCTTTCTGATCAATAGCTTATTATTGTTCTCATAGCGATGAACTCTTAACAGTCTCATATATTTTTTGAATGGATAAAGACTTGTTTAACTACACATAAGAAACACTTTAGGTTAAAAATATACATTTGAGGCCAGGTGGGATGGCTCATGCCTGTAATCCCAGCACTTTGGGAGGCTGAGGTGGGAGAATGACTTGAGGCCAGGAGTTCGAGACTAGTCTTGGCAAAATGATGAAACCCTGTCTCTACCAAAAATACACAGATTAGCTGGGTATAGTGGTGCATGCCCATAATCCCAGCTACTCGGGAGGCTGAGGTAGGAGAATCGCTTGAGCATTGGAGGTGGAGGTTGTGATAAGCCGAGATCGCGCCACTGCACTGCAGCCTGGGCAACTGAGGGAAACTGTCTCAAAACAAACAAACAAACAAACAAACAAACAAAAAACAAAGAAGAAGAAGAAATAAAATATACATTCAAAATTATTTCACCAAAAGTTATCTGAGGTTTAACAACAACAACAATAAGAAAGTATTTTGGACTTGACTAGAAAGCAGGTATTTATTTTTTGCTCCACTATTTGCCATCCAGGTTTTCAACAGCATACTTAAAATTTTATTTTCTGAAGTACTGTTCTTCTTATTGTTATGCTTGAAAATTGCCGTCATCTGAGCAGTTGTTGGTTGGTTATTAACTCTTTTGATTATAGCCTAGTGGAGGCCAAGGTCATGGGTTCAATTCTCACATAGTCCAGTTAGCCCCACTTGCTTTGGGGCCTGCAGCATCTCTCCTAGACTGTCTCTAGCCACTGTGCAAATGAATGTATTGGACCCACAGGGCGCTGTAAAAGAATGAATAAATGTGTGCAAATCTGTAGTTATTTGTGGAAAATCAATTGGAAGTTCATACACCCTATTTACAGTATTCAGTAATGTGCACAGAAAAGCGGGGAATATGAGTGCTTTTAAATTGATATCTTCACTCATTTATTTGTGTTTTTCCTTTCAAAAACTGAGGAAAAATACTCTAAGGGAAATCTCTCTTCTAGTCTTTCTCCTAGACATTTTGAAGATCTTCCTAACATTCTGTATACATTTTTAAAGAGGGACCTTTCATCTTAGTACCAAAATGATCTCTCAAATTTTCCTTCAGAATACCTTCAATGAGGTAAGGAGGATGACTGTAAGGCACATGGATATAAATATGATTTTACTTTGTGCTTCTAGAACATTTTAGGTTAGGTCATGATTTTGAAAAGGTTTAAAATGTCTAGCACACAAGCAAGTGAATTTCTCATTCTGTTTCTTTCCTTTAATTTTTCTTTTTTGAAAGTAAAGTTTTAAAAGTGTGATTAGCATTCTGATAAATGGTTGGGGTGGTTTTTGGTTCAATGTTAGAAATTTCAGTTATGTGTTGTGTAACTTAGGGTGGTTTGAATGGGGTGATTAAGAAATGATGAGAGGGACAACTATTTGATATATCAATCTTAGGTTGTGCCTTAACAGCAATTCTTAGAACAGGTCACCTGTCCACATATACACTGTGGAATACTATGCAGCCATAAAAAAGATGAGTTCATGTCCTTTGAAGGGACATGGATGAAATTGGAAATCATCATTCTCAATAAACTATCGCAAGAACAAAAAACCAAACACCACATATTCTCACTCATAGGTGGGAATTGAACAATGAGAACACATGGACACAGGAAGGGGAACATCACACTCTGGGGACTGTTGTGGGGTGGGGGGAGGGGGAGGGATAGCTTTAGGAGATATACCTAATGCTAAATGACGAGTTAATGGGTGCAGCACACCAACATGGCACATGTATACATATGTAACTAACCTGCACATTGTGCACACGTACCCTAAAACTTAAAGTATAATTAAAAAAAAAAAAAAAGAACAGGTCGCCTGTCATTTGTTGTTTCCTATTTGTCCGCAGCTAATTTCTTGCAATAGAGGCACCTCAGACTTTAAGGGTTTGAAGCTCCTTATCAGCACTACTGCTTCAGCTAATCTGTTACCAGCTTTCCTGACAGGGACAGCTTTTCAGATTTTATCAAGGTTGGTTGAGAAAGAGCCCAGGACTGTTCATCTTTTGTTGAGAACTGAACTCTAAGGGAATCTAGAATTATCTAATTATGCCATTGGGCAGTATGTAGATAAATCTTATTTCTTCTCATTTCAATAAAACAGCTGATGGTAAAGACTCGTCAAAGTTTTGTGTCAGAATCTGGTAGCATGAATTTGTAAACTTTTAGCCATGACTTCCATAGGTTCACAGGTTGGCAAACTGGGTAACACCACATCCCTATATTTTGCAACTATTTTCACATTAGCACAGTTTCTTATGCAGCTTTTTCTTTTTTCATTCTTGTTTGTTCAATATTTTTCTAAATAATTAAAAAGTATGTTTAATGATATAAGTATTTCATGTAAAAAAAAGTCGGACATTATAGATGAAGCCCAAGTCCCTGTTGACCACTCATGTAGCTTTTCCAGAGGTAATCACAGTTATTATCAACTGGTGTGTCTTCCCCCGGCCTTTTCTTTATGTATTCGTATACACATATGTATAGGGCATACCTACATAGGAATACAGTATGTGTGTGAATATACAGTTAAAAATGTATCATTTTGTCCTTGTTTCTATTTTAGATCTTTTAGTGCCCAGAATATCTATTGTTCGAGTTTTGCTACACTTAGTTATATTTATCCATGGATTTTGTCACATTCCAGACTCCCTTTTTCTTATCAGGTTCTCACACATTTCCAGTGACAGACCTTCACAATTTCTTTTTGTTTTGGTTCTACAATATAGCACAATATGATAATGTAACTTTCATATACTTCATCTTATCACTATACATATTCTAATCTCAGCTAGAAAATTAGTGATAGTACATGCAATATTGGCCAGAAAAAAAAGCCTTTTCTTGTAGTTTCAATCATGAAAGTTTTTTTAAGTGTCATGGAATACCAGTTAGGGATTTTTGGAAAGAGGAGATAAAATTTTTAAACTCCTTCCCTTTCCATGAGTCACAGAGGGTTTAATGACCTTGACGGTCTCGAGCTATCTTGGAAGATTCATACTCTGAGACAGAATCTTGTTTCATTGAATGGAAGATAGGTCAGTTGGTCAAAAATATCCACCAATGGCCCACTATAGCAAGGCTTTGGATTTTTTCCTAATAAAAGTTGAGTTAAAGTCAGGTATTTGTAAATGGCATTATATGTTGAATGGAGTAGGGGATTGTTTCAGCCAGGACTTCTGGTTGCAAAACACCCACCCAAACCATTAGATTGTTGAATTCTAAGTCTGCATGCTCTCTTGTTTCTATGTTTTGGTCTTCCACTATCTGTCTTTATACCGGTCTGGTCTTTCCCGTCTCCTGATCCGCTACAGTTTCTTTTCCCCATAACTGCAGCATGTACTTGGCTTTGTCTCACCTTGGTATGGTTTCAAGTTCTCTCTCCGTGATTTGTCAGTTGCAGAACCTAACACTAGTGGGCTCTCTTTGTCTTTGCTTTATCAACGCTTTTATCTACTAATAAACTAGCTGGCAATCCTGATCCAATCGCGTATGTGTTGGGGGTAGGGAATGAAATTACATGGTACAAACATGGATGTCTGGGCTGGATCCTTGGGTGAGATTATAGGTAAAGGTAGTTGTATTCATCTCTTCTCATGTTGCTAATAAAGACATACCCGAGACCACGTAATTTATAAAGGAAAGAGGTTTAATGGACTCAAGGTTCCACATGGCTGGGGAGGCCTCACAATCATGGTGGAAGACAAAGGAAGAGCAAAGGGACGTCTTACATGCTGGCAGACAAGAGAGCTTCTGTAGGGGAACTCCCCTTTATAAAACCATCAGATCTCATGAGACTTATTCACTATCACGAGAACGGCATGGGAAAAACTCGCCCCCAAGATACAATTACCTCCCACCGGGTCTCTCCCACCACACGTGGGGATTATTACAATTCAAAGTGAGTTGTGGGGGACGGGACACAGAGCCAAACCTTATCAGTAGTTTTCAGAGAAGGGGCTATGGATGGGGCAAGTAATCCCAGACGCGTTTACCACTAGGAACACACTCAATTATTTAAGCGAAAAGCACTTTGGTGAATATGGCAAGATAGTTGATTTTTGTTTTCTTGGAAAGAATAACTCTGTCTTTCCTCCTGTGCATAGCACATTGGTACAATAAACTATGTATCATTCATAGCACAGGCATGGTGTGACTAAAATTATTGGAATGCAGAAACTGATGTGATGATGATAAAATTCTCCGTGGGGATGAGATGGAGAAGACGAGGAAGAGAGGAAGCACAGTTTTTCTTTTAATTTCAATAATGTTAGGAAATTTGCAATTTCTATTTTGCAAAAATAGAAGTATGAATTATGTTTTACAGTGTAAGTACCTGGCTTCATGAATCTAACTCTTTGTCTTTCTCACCTGTATATATGATACTTCAACAAGCTCTCCTGCTTCTACCTGTAAAATATATCTTGAATTACTTCTCACCATATTCACTGGCAATATTATTTTTTGCTTAAAATTCTCTAATGTTTACCCAAAATGATTAGATTAATAACCAAACTCCTTATTGTGATGGACAAGAGCTTATGTGAAGCCTATTGTCCAGACATCATCTCCACCACTCTCACCCTCATCTACTGTGTTCCATCACCTATCTCTATCTCTTCCTCCAACAGCTAGGCTCATTCTCACCTCCATGTGTTTTCACTTGCTGTTCCCTCTACCTAGAACTCCTTTTTCCCAGATCTTCACATAGCTCCCTCCTTCTCATGTTTTTGGTATGGGTCCAAATATTACTTTCACATAGAGACCTTTGCTGACTCTCTGAGCCAAAGTAGCCCTTCCCCTCTCATAACTCTATTTAATCATCCTTTTGAATTTTCTTCATAGCTTTTTCACCACCAAAAATGATCTTATTCTATTTTTAGATACCTGTATTTCTTATCTCAGTCTATTCACTCTCAAGAAGGTCCATGATTGCAAGAACATTGTCTTGTTTATTGATGAATCTCCAATGCCTAGGATAATGTCTAGTTCATAACCAGCACTCTAAATATTTGCTGAATGAATGAATAAAAGAACAAATGATGAATGCTGTCATGCTTCACATTCTGTTATGCTGTTTACAGTTGTGTGTACATTTGTAGTAACATATTGGGTGGGGAACACATTTTGAAATGGGGGATCTTATGTGCCCCTGAACCTCCTCAGTGTTACCATTATAAATACAAATGCTGTCTACTTATCTAGAGACACCTGTGTTAGGTCTTCATAGGGGAATTTAACACAATCCATACTGTCTTCGGATGACACAATAAAGAGGCCAGCAACATTGTTTTTGGAGTCAGATCTGGGTTTCAGCACAGGTTCCACAGCATACTAATTTTGCCACTCTAGGCCATTAGCTTAACCAGACATAAAGTACCTGTACAATATTCAATAATTGGTGTTAATTGTTATGATCCTCACATTGTATAGTACTTTTCTTAAGTAATTACTAACTTTTCTTAGGTAAGTTGATGATGCATTTTGTATATCATGTGTGGTTGCTACCAGCAGATTGGTTAGTTTGAGAGACAGCACTGATGAGAAATATTTAAAAAAAAAAGGTTCCAGGTAAATTGGACCACTTAGCCAGATGCTTTTTCAATATATGTAGTCTTCTAAACAAGTTTTCTTACATTAACAACTTTTATCAAGAAGCAAATAGACATCAACAAGCATTTAGTAAATTTACTAGTGTCCTGTATTATGAAATCTCAGAATTTTGTAGTTTGTAAATAAAATATATGAAGCAAAATGAAGGTAGAGATACATAACTGGATTTTTGAAAACAAAAATTAAACAGGTTTGTATGTTTATTCATTTATCAACATTTTATTGCATATCTACTGATGCTAGGCATAGAGTTCTGTTTAAATCACAAACTTATTTGAAATGTATAACCTTTGAATGTTTGAGCCTCAGTAAAGCATCTGGTATAATACTTCTTAATTTTACTTTCAAACGATGCAAATTATTTAAGATACAAAATGTTACTTGGACCAAGACAATTCAGTAATTGGGCAATAATAGTCTTTTCAACAAATAATGGTGGGACACCTCTATATCCAAATGCAAAAGATTGAAGTTGGAGCTCTACCTCACACTGTATGTGAGGTACATAGTTAACTCAAAATGGATCATAAATCTCATGGAAGAGCAATCAAACTCTTATAAGAAAACATAGGAGTAAATCTTAGTGACTTTGTGTTAGACAATAGTTTCTTAGATATGACACCAAAAGCAAAGGTAACCAAAAAAATGGTGAATTAAACTATGTACAATTTTTAAAAAAGTTTGCCCTACAGAGGATGCCATTAAGAAAGTGAAAAGACAATCCACAGCACAGGAATAATATTTGGAATCCATGTGTCTGATAAGAGATTTATATTCAGAATACACAAAGAACTCATAGAACTCAATAATAAAAAGACGAACAACCCAGTTACAAATAGGCAAAGGATTTGAATAGATATTTCTTTAAAGAAAATATACAAATGACCAGTAAGCACATGAAAAGATGGTTTATACCATCAGGCATTAGGGAAGTGCAAGTCAAGCCACAATGAAATACCATTTCACACCCTCTAGGATGGCAATACAAAACAAACAAACAAACAAACAAACAAGCAAACACAAAAACTCCAGAAACAGTAAATGTTGCCAAGGAGAAATACAGATAAATTGAGATGTTTGTACGTTGCTGGTGGGAATGTAAAAGGTGGAGCTGTTGTGAAAGTTAAGCAGAATTACCAATAACCCAGTAATGCCACTCCTAGGTATGTACTCCAAAATTTGAAAACAAATTCAAACAGATAACCTCTACACCAATGTTCATAGTAGTATGATTCATAGTAGCCAAAAAGTAGAAACAATCCAAACGTTCAACTGATTAATGAATAAGGAAAATGTGGGATATCTATACAATGGAATATTTTCAGCCCTAAGAAGGAATGAAGTTCTGATACATACTGAAACATGGATAAGTCTTGAAAACATTATGCTAAATGAACAAAATCAGTCACAAAAGACCATATATTATATGATTCTATTTATATGAAATATCCAGAATAGGCAAGTCCATAGAGACACCAAATAGAGGAGAGGTTGCTGATGAGGTGGGACAGGGAGGGGGATGGATATGACAGCCAATAGGCACAGGGATTCTTTCAAGGGGGACAAAAATGTCCTGACATTATGGTGATGGTTGTACAACCCTGTGACTATACTAGCAAGCACTGAATTGTGCACTTTGAATGGTTGGATTTTATGGTATATAAATTTTATCTCAATAAAGCTGTTAAAAATGTTATTTGGAATGAAAATCAGCATGAATATTTATCAATAAAAAGCTAAATTTAAGGCATTTAAATTGCTCAATAGGTCACCAGATGTTTTCAATTTAAATTCAACTAATTTTTAATCTGTTTCTAATAGTTGCATGCATATACTTACCTGTGTTCATTCCAAAAGTGGGGGAAGGGGGAATCAGTGGTTTTAATCCTTCCCTATCCTGTGGTAATTTTTTCATAGCTAAAAATGGATAAATTTCAAGGAAAATATTTTATTTTTTACCACCAATTTTCTTCCCTGTTCCCATGCATGACAAATTATAAAATTCTTGTATTCTAAACTTTCATACGGAAAACTTAAATATGGTAAAGGGAAATATTATTTATTTATTCTTCTTCTTATCCTCTTTGACCCAAGGTAATATAAACTTTTCTTCTCTATGTCCACCATACAAAGATTCTGTGTTTTGTGTTTTGCTTAAACTACTTTTAAGCCAAGGCTGAGTCTCCAAGTCTATGCCATCTAGTGGCAAGATTGAAGAAATTCTGGTTTCTTTCCTAGCTTTAAATGTACAAATGTTGGCAGATGTCCAAGAAATGTTAAGAACCATCAGCAAATTAGTGACTAATCTTTATGTTTACTCTTTAATTCAAAGCAGTGAACTATGTGTTTACATAAAGTTTTTATGACTTTATCAATCTTGTATTTTTTTCAAGTTGGCTGCCTGAAATTTAAAACCTAGGAATTCAAGACTTACTAATTTATTGCTAGTTTCTAACCACTTACAATTGAAGCAGGCGAGATTTTACAAAATATTTCTGGGTGCAGTGTAAACAGAAGATAATTGAATAATTTATTATTTTTTTCCAGTAATATTAACTACATTCAATCTTAAATTCTGATATGTATGTATATCAAATATTGGTTATATTCACTGCTTTAAATTAAACTTTAATTAATTGAGTATAATTTTCCACATTTATATAATGATAGATCTGCATACCATGGGTTTATTTGTATGACTGATGAAATTATGTCTGTCACATTCAAAGCCAGAAATAGTCTGTCCCATTCCTTCCTTAGAATATGTAAAATCCAATATTAGTAATGTCTTTATCTACTGACAACATTGTAATGAAGCCATTTTTACACTGTTTTGTAATAAGCACATTGCATTACTCCGAATATGTCATGCTTACTTCAGAGTGATCTACTTTGATCAAATTGTCAGCATAAAAGTTGCTTTGGGTCAGCTGTTTTTATTCAGCGACAGAAAAATACTATTTTAAAAAATAAAAGTGGAACGTACCCAAGGTAAGTTTAAAGGTGAAATAAAGTACAATTATTTAAAATAGAAATGAGGTGATTTGATTGTTGACTCAGCTCACTTCTGAGTAAATGTTAACTTACTTTAAAAAAAGTTATGTCAGACATGTAGGCAACATGTTCAGTAATATCTTGGATAGGGATTTAAATAAACGCAGCTTCTGGATACTCAGCTGCAGCATTTACATTCAAATGAACCAAAATCTTATTACTGAGGATGAATTTAGAGAGGATAAGCTTAAACCTTAATCCTCAATAAATCATGCTGTTTGGAACGGACACTGGCAAACTATGAATCTTTCCATCACTTTAGAAAATAGATTAGCATATGTGCGCTTTTGTAAATTATTAATGTGTTCATTCTTAACAGGGCTGCACAGGGGTGAAGATGGGGAGGACAGTGAAAACAGCATGTTTAATGCATCATCTTTTTGTCTAAATGCCATTGATTAAGGGCTGCCATGTTTAATTATTGCTAATATTCTCCACAATCCTAAAATTATAGACTGCTAGGTGAGAACCTAAAGAAGGGAACTTAAAGAAGTCATCAAATCTGTCCCTGATATTTGTGGGTCCAGTAGCATTCTGGAGGTAAGAACCTCTTCGTTTTGTTAGGAAACCTCAACTCATGGCTACACGAACTAGCCTGGTGACTGCCATAGCAAACCCTTTGTCCATACCAAGACAATGTTCCTATTTTCACTTTTGTCTCATTTGTGTACATATTAGCTTGTTCTTTGGATGTGATTAATCATCATCTCCCCAGTTTTGATAAATTTCCAGTGGAAGTTTCCTGGACATCGACACGGGAAGTAATATTCTAATTTTCTCAGAAAGACCTACACAATTTGCCCTTTTGAGGTCTAGACATCATAGTCTAGTCGCTAGAATGCCAGGGCCAGACCAGCTGGCTAAACTAACTCCAACCCAGAAATCTGTATAAATAAGGACTGTGAAAAAAAAAAGTGAAAAATGTAGGACTATAGAGAAAATGAAATGTTAGCTCTCGTAATGGAAATCTATGACTTCCATTGAGGCTGTTGTTTGAAAATCTGTAAAGGGAAGAATTTCCCTTAGGAATGAGTATAGAAGGAAAGAAGCAGATGTCCTTTAATTGTCTGTTTGAATATGTTCTTTATTAATGAGATAAAAAGAGGAAATTCAGGAAAGGACTCACAAGTGTTAACTGAGAAGTTGTGAAAAAGTCCAGGAGAGACAGTTGTCTTTGAAGCCAAACCAGAGTACAAAGCAGGAAGAGTTGTTAACAGTTCAGAGAAACATGCAGAGTCCAAAAGGGAAAGAACAGAGAAGTCACTGGTTTTGAGTACAAGATTCCTGTCCAAAAGATGGGGCCAACGTAGTCGTTACTGCGACAGAAGGGGGCAGCAGAGAGCTGGAAGGGTGGCCTGGTTGAATCAGAAAGTCAATTCAGCAGATCAGAATGCTAGGTTGAAGCTAGGAGAGTCAGAAAGCCTCCCAGTGAGTGTTATAGAAGTGCCAGATGGGCTGATTAAGTGGTTAAGGCCTGCAGAGGAAGCTACCAGCACAGTTTTCTAGCCCTAGAAAGGCTTTCTTTAAAAGACCATTCAAATACTCACTTTAGCATGACTGGGGGATGAATGGCTCAGGTCCTAAGAAAGCAAGCAGACTAGTACTTTTTCCAGAACTTTTATCCATATTCATCTATATTAAGGGTGCAACACCATCAGTGATGTTAATAGTGGCAAATAAACTGCTGCCTTTCTATTGGTTGCTTGTGAATATCATCAGGCTTCCATATAGGCGCCTCTCATCATTCAGTATTATCTCTTTTTGAAAAATTTATTTATTTATTTGAGATGGAGTCTCACTCTGTTGCCCAGGCTCGAGTGCAGTGGTGAGATCTCAGCTCACTGCAACCTCCACCTCCGGTGGAGTGATTCTCCTGCCTAGGCTCCCAAGTAGCTGGGATTATAGGCACCTGCCACCATGCCCAGCTAATTTTTGTATTTTTAGTAGAGATGGGGTTTCACCATGTTGTCCAGGCTGGTCTCACACTCCTGAACTCAAGTGATCTGTCTGCCTCGGCCTTCCAAAGTGCTGAGAATACAGGTGTGAGGCATCATGCCCAGCCCATTCAGTATTATATCTGAATGTCATACTTGACATTGATTTTGGCATGACTGCTGCTGAACTTCCACCTGCCTCATTTCAGAATAATTTCACAAGCAAGGCTAAATGACTTAAGTACTCCAAAAGGAATCTTTTCA
The DNA here is from genome assembly GCF_028858775.2 of Pan troglodytes. Taxonomy (NCBI): domain Eukaryota; kingdom Metazoa; phylum Chordata; class Mammalia; order Primates; family Hominidae; genus Pan; species Pan troglodytes. Next base: position 82,325,300 of record NC_072403.2, on the reverse strand, counting down.
TTGGTTCTGGCCAATGCTTTTGTCATACTTGTTCCTGGAAGTGTGATGAACAACAGCATCATTTAGACCAAGATCAAGTCCATGCTAGTGAGCTAAGGTAGGGAAGAGGAGGGCCGTAGTGCTAGGAAAGGAGGGTTTAGCCTCTTTATATTCTGTGAAGTGCAGCACTTCTTAGCTAGATAGATTAACTATTTCATTTTGTCTGCCAGGAATGGGCAGCTGTGGCTTAATCATTGACTGAAGCCAGCGGAAGTTGAAGGCCCTGTAGGTGGTGGTTGGTTCGTTGTTGATGGATCTACTGGATGCTTATTGAGTTCTGCTAGCAGTGGTGCACTTGAATCAGCTTGTACTAACTTCTGAGAACCAATTGTTAGCATCTCCATTATACCACAGTGGTAGCTTGAAATCAGCCACAGAAGCATACTTACACTATAGAAACTGGAAAACCCTACAGATGAGCTCCCTGTTCCATTCCTTCCCTGCATATTGGCTGTTAAACATTTGCCAGCACACCACTGGCTATGCAACAAGTACAATGCTAGACCCCTATTCTGTCATTGGCAGAGATAATAGTATTACCTCATTCTTTTTATGTCTTCTCTTGTTTTTTTCTTATTAGAACATTCAAAGATGTTCAGTATTATAAACTATTAAAGTGAAAAATTACCATTTTCCCACCTGCCCTCCGACTTTATAGTCATTGGATGTTGTGTGTGTATGTGTGTTCCTGAATGCCCTACTTCTAATATAAGGCCAAACAATTTGAATCTGGTGTCAGAGCTGGCTGTGTGGCACACAGGCAACTTCAAACAAAGTCGATTAGTGGACAAGAAATCTAGTGTTGACTTTGCCCTTAGTTAATTTGGGTGAGACAAATCTTCCCCCAAGACATAGTTACTTAGAGGGGCTTTGTCTAGCAAACTCCACTTATTTCTGCTCTAAAATTCTGAGTTACATATCTAATTTTCTTTTGGACTGTCAAGTATCTATATACTTAGGGAGAGTATCAGTCATCATCTCTAAATAATTTGATCCAAGCCTCCATTTATACTAAATCACTTTTTGGTCTCCCAAACATGCTATGTCAAGACTCTGGGCCTTTGCATTGAATGTTCCCTTTTATGGAATGTCCTGCCCTCCCTTCTGTCCATCTGACAAAATCCTACTCCTCTTTGAAGGGTCACCTTATATGTGACCAGCATTGTAAAGCCTTCCAGGACTCTCTCAGCAGACTTTAGTGTCTCATGTCCCTCTGCTGTTTCTTGGAGTCCTGGCAGCTCTCTCCCACTGAACTGACACCATTGGAGACTGTGTAGAAATGAATCTGGATCTACGTATGGGCACTCCAGAGAATTCCTACAGGCCCCATCTCTTCTTTATCGTCTTGAATCCATTTGCTCTTTCTAGTTTGGCTGAGCTTTGGATTCTGTTTCTGCTTGATTTTTCACTTCTCTGCTCTTCACTCTCCTTTGGACTTGATGTGTTAGAGGATCTCTGTGGATGTTACTTTTGTTACATTTTGTTCCTGAGCTCTCAGGACCCTTTCTCTCATCCCAGTCTGATACCTTTCTCCAATTCCTGAAATATCAAGCCCAGCCATAGACTAGTTTCCCACCTGCTTGACAGGGGAGTTGTTATAAGAGTTTGGAAATACCTTAGGGAGGAGGCTATTCTTTCATCTATGTGTCCTGAGTGCCTATAATCGTGTCTGGAACATAGAAGTGTTCAGTGAATGTTTGTTGAATGAATAAATAAATGTATAGGATGAGGAGAACTTACCCACCTAACGACCTGACTTAGGGGACGAGAGTGAAATGCAAGCTTGATCTCACCTCTTGAATACTGGTCATTGAGCTTAACTTTTGCCCTAAAGATGGATGATTGTCAGCCTTTTGTAGGACCTCAAGAAGGATTTGAAGAAACTAGATATTTTTACCAGCAAAATAATTCACAGCACACAAATGATTGCACAGAATTTCAGTGCTTTCAGAAATTCTCTGGAAACCTTTTCGTGAACGCCAGGTAAATATCCCCTGTTATACACATTGAGGAGGCATTAAAAGTTTTTAAATCTGGGAATGACATGATGAAGATAATGCTTTAAGGAGGTGTTTAGTTTAGACAGGGGCTGGGAACTCTAAAGAGCTAGGAATTCTGGGTGTAAGGTGATGTGGGGCTTGAATAGAGTGTGAGACAGTGTGAGTGAAAGAAGTGGGCAGATATGAGATATTCAAAAGGAAGGAGAGAGGGGCTTGATTATTAACTGTATGAAAACCAATAGATAATTATTCTGTACTCTTGAAATAAGATCCCTGAAGATGCTAAAGTCTGATCTGTTGATAAGATAACTGACACAAAACCCACCACCTGTTTTTAAAGAGTGATATTGCCACATATAAAATAAATTAATATTTCCAAATCTGTTGAGGGATTTATTGGGAACAGTAAGTTTGCATGGCTACATGTCCACTGACTTGGTCACTGTGGGTTTGGGAATTTAGTGGGAGGGAGCAGAAGTAGAAGGAAAGTGTATCTTACAACTTAACAAAAATTTTAAACTGGTAACTTTCCCTTCCTCCCTCTATCCCTCCTTTTCTTATTTTCTTCCTATCTCTTTAATATAAGGCAGAATATATTTTTCTGTAAATTGTTTTTAAAACCTTTTTTTTTTCAAATGCTATATATCTTTTTCTTCTATTTGATGCTCAATTCAAACAAAATCTCTTTCTGTAAAACCTATGCATAATGCTGTTGGACTTCTGTTGAGTTCAGGTTGGTAAGCTCTCTCATACCTCAGTAATTCGAAATCTGAATTTATGATATTGCTAGTGTGCATGGAGCATGAATAACTCTGTCTAGTACTGCATTAAAAACATGTAAGATTTAGAAGATATCAGGCTTAGCATAAATTAAGAATAGGTATTACATGTGGCCTGTAGGGATAAAGCCGAATAAATTTAAGTGTGTGAGAGAAGATTAATATAAGCTCAGTCATTTGGAAATTCCTTTGATTACACTTCTGTCAGAAGGTGGCTAAAAATGGTCCCTTTTGCTGCTTATTACATTTTCTGCAACTTTCAATCATTTCCCCCTTCTGTTTTTTGGTTTCGTCTCCCATTTCACTTTCCTTTGCTCTTGTCTCTGAGCAAAGACACCTTCTAAGATGTATCTCTTCATTTGAGTCCTTAATCTCAACCTTTCACTTCTCTTCATGAGAACAGATCTGTCTATTAGCTCCCCTGTTTCTTGCATTGCCTGTTTCTTTCTTTACTGGTTCCTTCTCAACTATTTATAAGCAAGCTCACACAACTTGTTATTCTCTCACAATCATTCTCTCTTCTTCCTTTCTCTGTTTAGATATCTCCAGTGTAGCCCATTCTTTGCCTCCTGTGCCTCACTTCCGGATCTATTTTTGTCTTAATCACAATAGGCTAGATTATGTCATAATAACAAAAAACTGCTGAGCTCTCAATGGCTTAATGAAACAGAGACATATCTCCCTTTACATTGCAGTCTGTTGCAGGCTGGCCTGGTAGCTCTCCTACACCACTTCCCTTCCAGCGGCAACCCAGGGGCCAGGCTGCATCCAGCTTAACACTGCCATGTTGGAGTTGAGTGCTTTGTTTTTAACCAGCTAGCCTTAGGATAGAGTGAACATGCAGAAGTCACACTTGATTTTAACTGCTATACCAGAAGGGGCACCTCATCTCCCCTACATTCCATTGGTGAGAACATGGAAATTTGATGAACACTACTGGTTTTTGTCTCAGCCACTATTTCCATTTGTTCAATATCATATTTCTGCTCCTATGGATACAACGATAGAGGCAGGAGGCAGAGAAATTCTAGGCAGAAAGGGCGGGTCCCTGGCAAATGCCCCACCCTCCAGCTGAAAAGCCTGAAACCGCAGCCCGAAGTGAGAACTTACATCCCTGTTTCCCCACTTGAATGTTGCCTTTTCCAAAACCACTCATTGCCTGCCCTGCCCTCCATCCTGGGCTTATAAAAAACCTCATACCCAGCTGACAGAGAGAGGAGAAGCAGCTGGACATCAGAGACTATAGCTGGATGTCGGGGAGAAGCGGCTTGATTCCAGAGGGACAGCTTGACCGTGTAACTTGGGAGAAGAATCTGGTTGGAGACTCCTGGACTTCAGGAGAAGATTACCTTCCAGCTCTGTCCCCTTTTCAGCTCCCCTTCCCACTGACAGCCATGCCCATCAGCAATAAAATTTCCCACATTTACAATCCTTCAATTTGTTCGTGTGACCTCATTCCTCCTGGACGCCACAGAAGAACTCAGGAACCACGAGCGCAGATACAAAAGGCTGTCACACTGACCCTTTGCCCTCTCTGGCAAAAGGCAGCTGCCTCACACGAAAAGGTAGAGGGTCCACTGAGCTGTTAACACTTAAGCTGTCTGTGGACAGCAGCACTAAAAGAGCACTGTAACACTCCCTCTGGGACTTCAGGGGTCACAGGTACCCTCCCAGATGTTGCTGTTGGGGCCTGCACAGACTTTGCTCCTGCTCACACCCAAAAGTGCTTGCCCTGGCTCCTGCACCTGCTCACCTGCATGCGCCCTCCCACGAGGGGTGGAGCGCAGTGGCTCCAAGTGAGTGGAATTTGCCACTGCCAGCACTGAAGTGGCTGGCTAGTTCCAGTGCCCGGGCACACAAGTTCCCACCTTATTCGCTTGCGTGCTCCCTCCTGCGAGGAGTTGAGAACTGCAGGCTGAGGAAACAAGGCACCCCCTTTGTGAGTCCCATGAAGGGGCCAGGGAAATATCCTGCTTCACTACCTCTTTGAAAGAGTGAAATAACACACAGTGGCCTGGGTACCTCCACATCCTTCACGATGCAGCTGACTAGAGGTCTGGAAAGCAAGGATATGAATATAAACTGAATACTGTATAAGATCTAAAATATTAAACCGACCTAGACTTAACTGGATTTTTTTAATATTCGAAGTCACCAGAAAGCTATGGGATCTACCCGAGATGTTGTAAGGGGTCAGGAAAGGGAGATTTGACAAAGTAAGTCCGAAAGCAGTGAAAGGGAAGAAAATAAAACCATTTTATGTTTGTACCTTATTGGGTTCAAGACAATCCAATATGAAACCTGCATTTAGTTTACAGAATAATGAAAAATATAATTAGATATAAATAAAAGCATATATTTTTCATTGTTAGATTTAAGCTGTATGAGGAAACAAAAATTAATAAAGTTATTCTTTTGTCTGTGAATAAGCTTAAACAATGCCTTTATTCAGTTTAGATAACACAAAAGGGAACTTAATCACATTTTAAATCACATTCAAAGATAGAGCTTCTAAAAATAATTGAAGTTTGGTGAATGTCTTTCTGCTAAGAGTGCTGTGAAACTCTCATAATTAGATTAATGTGGTTAATCCCCCTGGAGTATTACAGTGAGTGTGAATCAGCCCTAATAATAAAATACATTACATCTAAACAAACTAAATGGCTTTTAATGTACTCTCAATGACCTCCTGAGTGAAGTTTTCAAATTTTTATAAATTTTCATTCACGCTTTTAACTTCTAGGGGCTTGAGCATGAATTATGATTCAAAGACAGAGTTTGATTAATAATGTACGGCTGTGGACAATTAAAAAGAACTCTTCCTTTACGGAAAAAAACACTTCAGGTATGACGGCAGAATCTCAGATAATGTTCAGAGGGCAGAAACGTGCCTGATACTTCATATCAACTCTTTCCTTTCTTAAGTCATCTCACTACTCTTGGGAAACGACTTGATTTTTAAAGATTGCTGGAGAAAAGGATTTCAACATCCCAGTTTAACCATCCTTCCTGCTACAACTAAAATTGTACATTGTTAATTATACTGAACATTCTTCATTATGTATTTCTTAAAGTTAAGCCTATTAAATTCTTATAATCTTTCTTATTTATTACTTATTTGTGTAAATTCTTTTGTTTGCTTTTTTTTTTTTTTTTTTTTTTGAGATAGGGCCTCACTCTGTCACCCAGGCTGGACTGCAGTGGTGTGGTCTTGGCTCACTGCAACCTCTGCCTCCCAGGTTCAAGTGATTCTCATGCCTCAGCCTCCCAAGTAGCCAGGATTACAGGTGTGTACCACCATGCTTGGCTAATTTTTTTGTATTTGTACTAGATACAGGATTTTACCATGTTGACCAGGCTGGTCTCAAACTTCTGGCCTCAAGTGATCCACCTGCCTCAGCCTCCCAATGTGCTGGGATTGCAGGCATGAGCCACTGCGTCCGGCCATTTGTATAAACTCTTTATACATTAATCATTTAAAATCCCTTTTCCCCTCTGGAAGACACAGACTTTATTTACTATGAAATAGCTAATTTTGGGGATCTAAAATAATGTCTGGCTTGGAAAATTATTTATATGATTTTAAATGTAAGAGAACCCTACAAGGATATATATGACACCAACTAATTTTACAGAGCTTAAAGAACTCAGAAAGTTCACTTGGTTAGTGGGAAAGCTAGGAATCAACTGATTTTCAAGCCAGTGCTTTGTGCCTTATATTGTAATTTCTCCATTGTGTGTGCACCTTTTTATTAACCGAGTTGATGGAAAGTATTATAGACAAGTGGCTTAGAGGATAAAGACAAAGTAAAATCCAAATTATTGTTTATAATTATGCACTAATTTGTTTATTTGATTAATATCTGTTTTAACCACTAACTTGTAAGCTGCAAGAAAGCATTAATTACATTTTAAGTTATATCTTGATAACAGGCATACATACAACTGTCCTTTTAAAAATAGACATTTAATTTAGCAACTTATAACTCAGCTTTAAATATTTTCTCTAAGGAGTGTCAATGTATTGGCAATTTCGTAGATTATTTCCAAGGTCTGAATTTTGTGAACTCTTCTTTTCATAAAGTCATCCTTTGAAGTAATTACTGAACTTTATATATATCTAAATGTCATCAAAAGAGCAGCATTTTTAATACTCTCTTGAATTTCTGATACTGTGCTAAAGGATCTTTTAACTGTAATACTTGTTAATTACATCACTTTTTTTTATTTTTTATTTTTGGTGACAACTTTTTTATTAAATTTCCTCATGACCAAACAATAGTGCTTCTTTCATCTGAATTGAAAGACAAGGTTGTCAGAAAATCTGTAAACTGTTTCCATAGAAATCCCTAAGTACTGTGAATAGTGCCTCTGTCCAACTTTTTTTTTCTTTTTTCTTTTTTTTTTTTTATTATACTTTAAGTTCTAAGGTACATGTGCACAAAGTGCAGGTTTGTTACATATGTATACATGTGCCATGTTGGTGTGCTGCAGCCATTAACTTGTCATTTACATTAGGTATATCTCCTAATGCTTTCCCTCCCCGCTCCCCCCATCCCACGACAGGCCCTGGTGTGTGATGTTCCCCTTCCTGTGTCCAAATGCTCTCATTGTTCAATTCCCACCTATGAATGAGAACATGCGGTGTTTGGTTTTTTTGTCCTTGCGATAGTTTGCTGAGAATGATGGTTTCCACCTTCATCCAGGTCTCTACAAAGGACATGAACTCATCAATTTTTATGGCTGCATAGTATTCCATGGTGTCTATGTGCCACATTTTCTTAATCCAGTCTATCATTGATGGACATTTGGGTTGGTTCCAAGTCTTTGCTATTGTGAATAGTGCCACAATAAACATACACGTGCATGTGTCTCTATAGCAGCATGATTTATAATCCTTTGGGTGTATATCCAGTAAAGGGATGGCTGGGTCAAATGGTATTCCTAGTTCTAGATCCCTGAGGAATTGCCACACTGTCTTCCACAATGGTTGAACCAGTTTACAGTCCCACCAACAGTGTAAAAGTGTTCCTATTTCTCCACATCCTCTCCAGCACCTGTTGTTTCCTGACTTTTTAATGATCGCCATTCTAACTGGTGTGAGATGGTATCTCATTGTGGTTTTGAGTTGCATTTCTCTGATGGCCAGTGATAATGAGCATTTTTTCATGTGTCTGTTGGCTGCATAAATGTCTTCTTTTGAGAAGTGTCTGTTCATATCCTTCGTCCACTTTTTGAGGGGTTGTTTGTTTTTTTCTTGTAAATTTGTTTGAGTTCTTTGTAGATTCTGGATATTAGCCCTTTGTCAGATGAGTAGGTGGCAAAAATTTTCTCCCATTCTGTAGGTTGCCTGTTCACTCTGATGGCAGTTTCTTTTGCTGTGCAGAAGCTCTTTCATTTAATTAGATCCCATTTGTCAATTTTGGCTTTTGTTGCCATTGTTTTTACTAGAGGTACAAGGAGAAGCTTGTTCTATTCCTTCTGAAACTATTCCAATCAATAGAAACAGAGGGAATCCTCCCTAACTCATTTTATGAGGCCAACATCATCCTGATACCAAAGCCTGGCAGAGACACAACCTAAAAAGAGAATTTTAGGCCAATATCCCTGATGAACATTGATGCAAAAATCCTCAATAAAATACTGGCAAACCAAATCCAGAAGTATATCAAAAAGCTTATCCACCATGATCAAGTGGGCTTCATCCCTGGGATGCAAGGCTGGTTCAACATACGCAAATCAATAAATGTAATCCAGCATATAAACAGAACCAAAGATAAAAATCACATGATTATCTCAATAGATGCAGAAAAGGCCTTTGACAAAATTCAACAGCCCTTCATGCTAAAAACTCTGAACAAATTAGGTATTGATGGGATGTATCTCAAAATAATAAGAGCTATTTATGACAAACCCACAGCCAATATCATACTGAATGGGCAAAAACTGGAAGCATTCCCTTTGAAAACTGGCACAAGACAGGGATGCCCTCTCTCACCACTCCTATTCAACATAGTGTTGGAAGTTCTGGCCAGGGCAATCAGACAAAAGAAAGAAATAAAGGGTATTCAATTAGGAACACAGGAAGTCAAATTGTCTCTGTTTGCAGATGACATGACTGTGTATTTAGAAAACCCCATCGTCTCAGCCCAAAATCTCCTTAAGCTGATAATCAACTTCAGCAAAGTCTCGGGATACAAAATCAATGTGCAAAAATCACAAGCATTCTTATACACCAATATCAGACAAACAGAGAGCCAAATGATGAGTGAACTCCCATTCACAATTGCTTCAAAGAGAATAAAATACCTAGGAATACAACTTACAAGGGATGTGAAGGACCTCTTCAAGGAGAACTACAAACCACTACTCAATGAAATAAAAGAGGACATAAACAAATGGAAGAACATTCCATGCTCATGGATAGGAAGAATCAATATCATGAAAATGGCCATACTGACCAAGGTAATTTATAGATTCAGTGCTATCCCCATCAAGCTACCAATGACTTTCTTCACAGAATTGGAAAAAACTACTTTAAAGTTCATATGGAACCAAAAAAGAGCCTGCATTACCAAGACAATCTTAAGCAAAAAGAATAAAGCTGGAGGCATTATGCTACCTGACTTCAAACTATACTACAAGGCTACAGTAACCAAAACAGCATGGTACTGGTACCAAAACAGAGATATAGGCCAATGGAACAGAACAGAACCCTCAGAAATAATACCACACATCTACAGCCATCTGATCTTTGACAAACCTGACAAAAACAAGCAATGGGGAAAGGATTCCCTATTTAATAAATGGTGCTGGGAAAACAGGCTAGCCATATGTAGAAAGCTGAAACTGGATCCCTTCCTTACACCTTATTCAAAAATTAATTCAAGATGGATTAAAGACTTAAATGTTAGACCTAAAACCATAAAAACCCCAGAAGAAAACCTAGGTAATACCATTCAGGACATAGGCATGGGCAAGGACTTCATGTCCAAAACTCCAAAAGCAATGGCAACAATTGCATCACTTTAAAGTTGACAAGTGAATCAATGAGACACCTTACAAACTGGGAGTGAGTTTGACGAAACAGTCTATTGATGTCTTTCATTGATGGCTCATTCAACCTGCAATTGGTCCCACTCTGAAGTTTAAGAGATAATTGAAGGAAGGTATCACTCCAAATGAATTATGGACTTTTTGTGTTTTTTTTTCACTTGGTTTTCTTTATTTTAAATTGTAAAAGAATTCATTAATATAGTCTCAATGTAAAAAGTTAAATAGAACAGCAGCTACCGAACAAAAACTAATTTTTTCCTTAATAATTTTGGAATTTTAACTTTGTTATACTTGGCCATAACAAAATACCATAGACTGAATGGCTTAAATAATAGAAATACATTTTTTTTCACAATTCTAGGGGCTAAAAGTCTGAGATTAGGGTGCCAGCATAGTCGGGTTCTGTCAAGGGCTCTCTTTCTCCCTTGTAGATGGCCAGCTGCCTTCTCACTGTGTTCTCACATGGTGGACAGAGATGACAAGATCTCTCTTCTCATAAGGACACTAATTGCACCATGAGGGTCCCACAATCATGACCTCATTTAAACCTAATCACCTCCCAAAGGCCATATCTCCAAATAACATCACATTAATGGCTTCAGCATATGAAGTTTTGGGGGACGCAATTCTGCCCGTAGCAATAACATTGACAAATATTTACATAGTATATGCTAATTTATAGAGCGCATATTATGCCAAGATCTGTCTTAAGCAATTGTGCATGCACACATACATTTTATAGATGAGGAAACTGAGAGATGTAGAGAAAACACACAGCTGGGAAGTGGCAGAGCCAAAACTTAAATTTAGAAGGTTTGGTAACAAAGTCTATGCCCTTGAGCACTACTCCATAAAGCTTCCCTATAGCCCTCCTCAGAGTTTAACACTGTCAAGTGGCATACATTCTTCTAGGCCTATTTATAGATCTTTATTTTTGCTCTGTTTTTGGTCACTAAATTCATCGGGGGACTAATGTTGTAGCAAGTGGCATATAAAACAGGGTTTGCTGAGTCTTCTGGACTGCTTCTCCACCTAATTGTCTCATTAATGCTACCAAGACTTCAGATTTCAAACAAACAGTACTTCATCATGGAAGCCACCCTGAATCTCCAACTGCTTTATTCTAAAAAGGAAGAAAATGAGATCCATAGAGGTTAATTAATTTCCTCCAAATAGGCATCCTTGCTCTTTCATGTCAGAGTTAGGACTAGAATTCAGGCCTCTTGATTTAGCCAAGAGCTCTTTTTCAGCACACCATTTTGATCTTCTGGGACACGAACTCATCACTTATGACTCAAGGGAGAAACTCATAAGAGTACTGCTGTCTTGTGATTTGGCCAATCTTGGAGAAGCACATTTTAAATCTTAAATTTGTGAATTGATTATTCTAAAAAGGAGCAGCAAATAATAGAGGGAATGCCAGCTTTCAGCATAAGCACAAAATAAATTTTTGAAATTCCTTCTGTGAAAGACAAAGCCATTTAAAATGATCTTTTGATTATAATTTACATGAAAGTATGGGATTATTATTATTATACTATTAGAAAGACAGTGAGGATCAACTCCTTTAAATGATTTTAATCTCTGGATGTGAATATGTATTAGATGCTTATTGCTGCCGTAACAAATTGTCACAAACACAGCAATTTAAAATAACTAAATGTATTTCACTATTATATAGGTCAGAGGTCTGGTAGGCTCAGCTGGCTTTTCTGCTCTGGGTACCACCATTGCACCATTTGCACCATTGCACTCCAACCTCAGTGACAAGAGTGAAACTCCAATGGTACAATCTCAGCTCACTGCAACTTCTGCTTCCCCAGTTCAAGAGATTCTCCTGCCTCAGCCTCCCAATAGCTAGGATTACAGGCACCTGCCACCATGCCCAGTTTTTTTTTTTTTTTTTTTTGTATTTTTACTAGAGATGGGGTTTTACCATGTTGGCCAGGCTGGTCTCAAACTCCTGATCTCAGGTGATCCGCCCACCTTGGCCTCCCAAAGTGCTGGTATTACAAGCATGAGCCACCACGCCCGGCCTTATATCCCTATTTTAATGTCCATAACTGTAATCACATTGGCAAAGTCCCTTCCCTTTTACAATCTAAACTAACTGTTTTTCTGGAAATTAGGATATGGAAGTCTTTGGAGAGGGTGGTGGTGGTAATTATTCTACTTACCACAGTCCACCTTATGGCCCTTAAAGATTCATGTCTATTTCATACACAAAATACATTTATTTCATCCCAAGATCACCAAAGGTCTCATCCCATTACAGCATCAATTTAAGTTCAAAATCTCATCTAAATTCCATGAACCCTAAAATCCCAAATCTAATCACCCAAATAATCTAAATTATATGTAGGTAGAATCTGGGTATAATCTTCCCTGAAGCACAGTTCCTCTCAATCTTTGGACCTGTAAAACTAAAAAAAAAAAAAAAAAAAGTTATCTGCTCCAAACATACAACAGTGGGATAGGCACAGGATAACACTTACAGATATTCACATTCAAAAAGGGAGAAAGATGGGAGAATAAAAGGAATCACTGGTTCTAAGCAATTGAAAAACACAGCCAGGCAAACTCCATTGGATTTCAAGGCCTGGGGAAAAAAATCCTCTGTGGTTCTTGATTCTTCCCTCTGAGTCACACTTTTTTTATTTAGGAAAGGCAACACATGTTCGCAACAGAGTAGTTTTATCAGCCTGTGTCTTAGTCCATTCAGATGCTGTAATAAAAAGACCATATCCTGGGTGACTTACAAACAATAGAAATCTATTTCTTATAGTTCTGGAGGCTGGGAAGTCCAAGATCAATACACAGGTTTAGTGTCTGGTGAGGGACTATTACTTATGGACAACATCTTTTTGCTGTATCCTCACATGGTGGAAGGGCAAGGCAGGCTCTGAGGTCTCGTTTATATGGACACTAACCCCGTTCATTAAGGCTCTGCCTTCATGACCCAACCCCCTCCCCAAAGGTCCCACCTCCTAACACTATTGCCTTGGGGATTAGGATTTTAACATAAATTTTGAAGAGACACATATGTTCAGACCATAGCAGTCTGTTTTCTGCAGGTAGAATTTTTATGGACTGACAGTTTTTGAAAATTTTGTACTCTCCATCTCTTTCAGTCCTAGCTGGCAGAATTTCTGTTGTCCTAATATTCTTAGGAACTTTGTGAGTCTCCCATGTATGTCATGGGATTCACCTTGTACAGCGATCTTTCCTAGATGATCCCATCTTTATTTATGGCTTCTGTTGAGATGGCCAATGAGATTGATCTGTCACACTTTTGATCTCTTCAAGTAGTCTTTTGTGTAACTAAATATTACAACCTTTTGAGTTTTCTGAGGTATTACCAAAAGGTTTTACAGACACATCCTGGGCTCTTTTTTTATAACATGACTTCCTGACAGTGAATCTCTTAGTTTTAGTCTGTTTCCATTTAAATAGGTGTAGAATTTATAAAATCACCAAGTATTGGTTTCTTTTTAATAGGTCCACCCTCAATTTCTCTCTCTCATCTTTCATTTTACTATAAGCTGCAAGAAAAAACAGGTCATACCTTCACCATGATGCTTGAAAATTTCCTCAGCTAAATGACCAGATTTGTCACTTACAAAGTCTGCCTTCAGCATAACTGCAGAACACAATATATATAAGCTTTCTGCTTCTATATAACAAGGATTCTCCTTCCTGCAGTCTCCAATATTGGGTTCCTCATTTTCTTCTCAGAGATCACCAGAGCATCCTTCAAGTCCACATTTCTACTAATAACCTATTCAAGGTAATCTAGGCTTTTTCTACCATGCTCCTAAACGTTTTTAGTGTCACCACCCACCACCTGATTATAAGCTATTTCCACATGGTTAGGTATTTGTTATAGCAGTACCTCATTCCTGGTAACAGAATCAGTATTTGTTTTCTTTTTCTTTTTTTTTTTTTTTTTGACAGAGTCAAAGTCTCTTTTGCCATGTAATAAAACATTCACAGATTCTGGAGATTAGAGCGTGAAAATCCTTGGGGGATCATTATTCTGTCCACCACAGAATCCCACAAATCTCCCAAGACATGGCTAAGAACAGGGAAGGAGGTGGGAACTGAAATAAAAATAGTCCCTAGGAGCCAAAGGAAATTGGGAAGGATTCAGTAGAGTTTATGGTCCTCAGTTTCAGAGTAATTCCATAGGATAGAGGCTGAGAGGACTGAGCAACCTCTCTTAGCAGCCTAACAGTCCAGAAAGGCCTTTCTGGTTTGACTAATGAACACAAGGAAGGTAAGTCTAGGCAGCAAAGAAGCTCAAGTGAAAAAAAAGGCTCTATCTTTAGTCATTATAAATGCATCTGATCAGAAGTTTGACAGTGAGAGTAGGGAGATAGGGCAGCCCCTGCCCTCTAACCCGGCAGCTTGATAGAAGTTGCAGACACCAACATGTAAATCATATTAAGATAGGCTGTGATACCTAAATAGAAGACTTCTGAATCCTGGAAGAGTGTGCAGGAATCTATTTAAGGAGGCTGCCATTTCCATCTGCTATAATTTAAATTACTTTGAAGTGTGATATTTAAACTTTTACTAGAAAATTAATCAAAGAATCTCATTCATTTCAGTTTGCTTTTCTGTGGTGTTGGCTCACCAGTACAGAAATGTGATGAGATACCATATTTAGTTTAGCACTTGAGTCAAGGTTACAAGGCTCTCTTAAGTATATATACTGATGTTAGTGTGTTCATCATCATTTTCCTGCCCTGATGGCTTGCTTTCTAAATGGGACTCATTTCAAATCCCTTCCACAGGGAGAAATAAAAGTAATTTAGAATTTAAAACAAGCCAGTATCTAGTAGTTCACACAACATGTTTAAGCAGGAAGCTAAATCTTAAATTAACAAAATTTATTCCAGTTATCAAGAAATTGGCCCTAGGCCATAGTGATAACTGAAAGGTTTCTTTTGTTTTGTTTTTCATTTTGTTTTTGGTGGTGAAATAAAGATTGTGGTCAGGTAATTTTCTGGTTAATTTCTTCCCATTGTCCCCCTTGTAATGCTGTGTGTGTGTGTGTGTGTGTGTGTGTGTGTGTGTATGTGCATGTGTGGGTGTGAGTGTGTATGCCTGAGAGAGAGAGAGAGAGAGAGACAGTTGGCCTCCCTCTTGGCCGGCCTTCCTTCCTTCCTTCCTGCCTTCCTTCCTTTCCTCCTTCCCTCCCTCTTTCTATTTTTTTTTTTTTTTTTTTTGCTCTGTTGCCCAGGCTGGAATGCAGTGGTGCCATCATGACTCACTACAGCCTTGACCTTCTCTAGGCTCAAGCAATCCTCTTGCCTCAGCTCCCTGAATAGCTGGAACTACAGGTGTGTGCCACTATGCCCGGCTAATTTTTTAAAATTTTTTGAGGAAATGGGGTCTCAGGATGGTCTCAAACTCCTGGGCTCAAGCAATTCTCCAGCCTCAGCCTCCCCAAGTGCTGGGATTACAGGTGTGAGCCACTGCACCTGGCCAATTTTTCTTATTTATGTTTTTGCTAAAGAGGTAGTCCTTAATATTTTTACGTGCTGATACTTACTTCTCGGTAACAAGTCTATCCCAGAACGCCATTTAATCTTACATGGGACTGACTTTTCTTTATTATGCCATGATTATCTGGGACAGTGTAGAACAAATCAGGGAAGTGGGGAGTGTGTCTTTTGGCTTACCTAAACACATACTGTTTAGTTTTCTTATCATTCCTAAGGGCTGGCATACCTACATTTCCTATCACATGCTGCAAATTTCTTCCTGGAGTTCACATTATTGCACTAAATTTCATCAGGAAAACATTAGTGTAGAATCTTTACAGCAGTACTGTTCAAGAAAACTTTCTGTGGCAATAGAAATGCACTGTAATCTGCCACGAACAGTTTGGGCCCAGATTCCATGTTGAAGGCAGAGGCTTCAGAGATTTAAGACTCTTGAGCACTGGTTAGTGTGCTATTGGGAAGTCAAGTCTCACCTGGGGCCACTTGTCATTTGCTTCTCACCCTGTGGCAGGGCCTCTTTTGTCAGTGTCCCCTAGTCACCTCGAGCCTACAGGCCCACCTTGCCTGGTGGCAGGAGCTGCAGATGACTTGAAAGCACAAGAAGGTAATGATAATTTTTTAAAGTTGTTTGTGGAATGAGGTGAGAGGTGACCTTTCCTTATATAGGTACCCCACCACTGAAACTTCAGTCGGTTCTATTAATCATGAGTGTTCTCTGGGAGTGGACTTTTATTTTGGGGGGGGGGGAATTGAAAGTTGATAAAAGGCTTGGATTTTTTGTTAATATTGATGCCTAGTGAATTAAAGACACACTTGTAGATGTGGAAATCATCTGAGTCCTAGGATGGGCTTTGGACTTGCACACATCAGGGCAATTTTAGCTACAACTCAAGGAATAGGGAAACTTCAGTTACCAGCTGGGTTATACATGTTAGCATACTAAGTGTTTAAATGTCACTATCAAAACCTTTACCATCAGACACTGGCATTAGCTGAAAGTTCAGATCAACAGAAGAATTATCCCTTGCAGATAATTCTGCACAATGTAATCTGTGCCCTTCTGAGAGACAGCTCCAGACACTGTAATCCAATTTGTGAAGATTTGGGAAAACCAGATAGTGATAATCTTCCTGCTGTCTCTAAATGTAATTCCAACCCTCATACCATTTCTCTCCTTCTTTCTTTGACTGCCTTACTCTTACTCTAGTCTGTGCTTGAAAATGACCCAAAGTGAAATTACATTCTCTGCCAGAGGTAAGCTATTAATTAGAACTAACTGCTCATTAAAGGGAGCCTGCTGATGGGGCAGCCATGTCGGAGTAAGTACACTTCGCCATGTCTTTGATATCACATTGGCAATTTAGTACAAAATATTCCAGAAAATTTACACTTCAAACCCTGAAGGTTTGTTTTCTTTTCATGATCTGCGAGCAGGCATCTGGGAGCAAGGACCTGCTACTTGCTTGCTTTTAGGCAACTACACTAGTGAAAGCAACTTTAAATATAAAGTAGGTTCTGAGTTTTTAATTTCTCGCTGAAATAAAAACGTTTTGCTTCTTCCTCTGACCTACTTAGACTTTACCAAGCAGACGCTGCTGGAAAAACAAGAACTTTCCTTGTCTGCTGTTAAGATGCCAGAAAAATGATGAAAAGAGCACAGTAAGTCCATTTATAAAATAAAATCGTTTTAAGTCACCACCAACAGCAGTCTAATTCAGACTTTCCAGACTTCATAAATTTCTGTAAATTTGCAGAAACATTTTTGTAACATGTTAACAAATTCTCCAAACTCTTAGATTCTACATGTTTTTCATTTGGAACCACATTTAAGATATAAATAGAAAAGGAGTTAATATGTATGTAGGAGTTACTAGTTTATTTGAATTTCACATTAAGAAATCATTTGAAATGTGTAAAATTGTGGCTATAAATATGTTGTTTTTAGAGCTTGGGTATACCATTGATGGGCTCAGCATATCTTGAAATAATTGGAAACAGGATTTCCTGCAGTGATATATTTGTTCTTTTTTTTTTTTTTGAGATGGAGTCTTGCTCTTTCGCCAGGCTGGAGTGCAGTGGCACCATCTCGGCTCACTGCAACCTCTGCCTCCTGGGTTCAAGCGATTTTCCTGCCTCAGCCTCCTGAGTAGCTGGGATTACAGGCACGTGCCTCCATGCCCAGCTAATTTTTTGTATTTTTTAGTAGAGACGGGGTCTCACCATGTTAGCCAGGGTGATCTCGATCTCCTGACCTCGTGATCTGCCCGCCTCAGCCTCCCAAAGTGCTGGGATTACAGGCGTGAGCCACCGCGCCCGGCAGTGATATATTTGTTCTAACTAACTTTCTTGTGCTACCAGGTACCGAAAATAAGAAGAGAGTAAAACCATAATAAGAAAGACAAGGTAAATACATATTCGTATAGATTTTTTTTTGTTAAGGCTTCAGCTGAGGAAAAGAAAAGTTGGCAGACTGTGTTAATTAAGATGAATCCCACGTGCTCTATAAGTCTTGATGGAATCACTCAAGGTTTGCAATTTTTAAAATTTTACTGTTGAACAAATTTGACTTGACTCAAAATTATTTGCTCACCTTATAAATCATTATAACTTCAGTATATTTTCCCAGTATTTCCTGCAAGTTACAAAAATTTGTTTCAACATTGTTTTGATAATAATTTAATAATAGCATTTAACAGGTATTGAGTGCTTCCATGTAATGGGCATATACTAAGCCATTTTACACATTAGTTCATTTAATTCTCATAAAAATCCCATACAATAGTATTATTAGTGGGTGAAATTGGTTTTGTGAGGTTAGGTAACTTGAGCATGTGGCTGGTAAATTGTGTAACTGGTATATAATAATAACAATTGCTAAGATTTATTTAACATATAATTTAACACACTGAATCTTGACATCAACCCAACAACAGGAGAAGAATAACAAAGTAGTGAAATGTGAAACCAGAGTTTGAACCTCAGCAGTTTGAGCCCAACTCCGTGAGTATTCAGCTATTAAATAGCATTGTTCGAAATGGTAGCTACTAGCCACATGCTATAATTTAAATTTAAATTAATTAACATTTTAAACAAATTTAGCTCTTTAGTTGCTAGCTACATTCAAGTGCTCAATACCCATATGTAGCTAGTAGGTACCATATTGAACAGCACAGATTACAGTGCACTTCTATCATCACAGAAAGTTGTATTGAACAGTACTGCTCTCAATATTCTATACTAATGTTTTTCTGGTGAAATTTTAGTGAAATAATGTGAACTCCAGGAAAAAATTTGGGAAACACTTGAATTTTTTGACAATACTTGAACTAATTATCATTTGGGGTGAACTTATTTTACTGATGGCTCATCTCATTATTTTTATTATGTTTACCATAAATTTCAAGAAAGAAACATTTCTGGTCCCGTTCCTTAGTTTGGGGGATTCTCCTTAGTTTATTTATTATTATTATTCTTTTAAGAAGGAGTTTCGCTCTTGTTGCCCAGGCTGGAGTGCAATGGTGTGATCTTGGCTCACCGCAACCTCTGCCTCCTGGGTTCAAGTGATTCTCCTGCCTCAGCCTCCCGAGTAGCTGGAACTACAGGCATGCGCCACCACGCCTGGCTAATTTTTGTATTTTTAGTAGAGACGGGATTTCACCATCTTGGCCAGGCTGGTCTTGAACTCCTGACCTCGTGATCCACCCGCCTCGGCCTCCCAAAGTGTTGGGATTACAGGTATGAGCCACCGCGCCAGGATTATTATTATTATTATTATTATTATTATTATTATTATGTTTGAGACAGTCTCACTCTGTTGCCCAGGCTGGAGTGCAGTGGTGAGATCTCGGCTCACTGCAACCTCTGCCTCCTGGATTCAAGTAATTCTTCTGCCTCAGCCTGCCGAGTATCTGAGACTAGAGGCACGTGCCACCATGCCCAGCTAATTTTTGTATTTTTAGTAGAGACAGGGTTTCACTATATTGGCCAGGCTGGTCTCGAACTCCTGACCTCATGATCTGTCTGCCTTGGTCTCCCAAAGTGCTGGGATTACAGGCGTGAGCCACTGCGCCTGGCCTGTCTTTAGTTTATTATTTATGTATTTACTATTTTTTTTTTTTAATTGAAATGGAGTCTCAATTTGTCGCCCAGGCTGGAGTGCAGTCACGTGATCTCGGCTCACTGCAACCTCCGCCTCTTGGGTTCAAGCCATTCTCTGGCCTCAGCCTCCCCAGTAGCTGGGATTACAGGCACCCACCACCACACCCTGCTAATTTTTTGTATTTTTAGTAGAGACGGGGTTTCACCATCTTGTTCAGGCTGGTCTCAAACTCTTGACATCAAGTGATCCATCCGCCTAGGCCTCTCAAAGCGCCGGGATTACACGCGTGAGCCACTGCACCTGGCGGGATTCTCCTTATTTTCAATCTGTGACTTCCTTTGCAAGAACTACATGACTCCTAATAACTTTCCACTTGGGACTACTAAGTGTTTAAAATATTTTCAAGGAGACAAGAGATACAAAAGAGTATTAAAAATCTACTCTAAAAATTAGAAACTTTTTCTGATACATATATTTACAGGCTTTTCTTCTAAGGAGAATAACACTGTTGAAATGAAGCAGTTCCCCCACCTTGCATTATCACTATTGTGTAGTCATTTGAAATATAATCTTCTGCACTTCCTGGGAGGAAGCTCCAAGGGGGCAAGGCAGGCTGCCATCTTGGCTGTCTCACAGCCCTTGCTGCTCTTGCCTTCAGGCTCTGGAAAATGCCTGGTGATTAGGGACTAGCACGGACTCTAGCACAGTGCAGCCACCACATGGAAAAGTGGCCGGACTGTTTTCCACATGGGTCCCCAATACCGCTTCTCGTCACTGGTCGGGGCCTCCTGACCTGGGACTCCAGCCACCCCCTACCAGGGCTCTAGGGCTGGTACCAGCTTTGCACTCCCCTGGGACAGAGCTCCCAGAAGGAGAAGATGGCTGCCGTTTTTGCTGTCTCACAGCCCTTGCTGCTTTTGCCCTCAGGTGCTGGAGGGTGCACGGTGATTAGGAACTGGCATGGATCCCCAGTGCAGCACAACTGCTTCACAGAAAAGTGTCTGTGTGTCCGGAGTTGGTTCCTTCCCATGGGTTCATTCGTGGTCTTGCTGACTTCAAGAATGGAGCCGTGGACCTTCGCAGTGAGTGTTATAGCTCTTAAAGATGGCATGGACCCAAAGAGTGAGCAGCAGCAAGATTTATTGTGAAGAGTGAAAGAACAAAGCTTCCACAGCATGGAAGGGGACCTGAGGGGGTGCCGCTGCTGGCTGGGGTGGCCAGCTTGTATTCCCTTATTTGTCCCCGCCCTTGTCCTGCTGATTGGTCCATTTTACAGAGTGCTGATTGGTCTATTTTACAAACCTCTAGCTAGCTACAGAGTGCTGATTGGTGTATTTTACAATCCTAACTATAGAGTGCTGATTGGTGCATTTTACAATCCTCTTGTGAGACAGAAAAGTTCTTCAAATCCCCACTTGACCCAGGAAGTCCAGCTGGCTTCACCTCTCATCTGGACTGTTCTTCACTTGGTCCCTGTCCCTGCTTCTCCTCACTGGGCAGGGCCTCCTGACCTGGGGCTCCCGCATAACTACTCTGCCCTGCCTGGGCACTTCAGTCAGCAGCAGCTCTGCATTTGTCTAAGGAGGAAATCCTGGAGTCAACCCACAACCCCTCCACCATTGCACCTGTAGTGGTACCACCCTAACCACCCTCAGGCTAAGGAAGGAACAAAGGGCTTAGTTCCTGTGCTGGCACCTCCTGCACTGTGTAGCCCCCATACAGAGTCCTGTCTCTCTTCTCTGTGAACCCCCACCCTCAACTCTTCACCAGGTAGGGCCCCTGGGTCAGGACTGCAGATCAGTCGCCCCAACCACAGCTAAGGATGCCCACTGGGAGTGGCTCTGAGTTTCCCAGAGGAGGGGCTCCCAGAGGGAACCAACACCCCTCCGCCATAGCAATGGTTCTGCCTCTGCTGCCCTCCATCTGGGGAAGAAACAAAGAGCCTGAGGGCTTCACCTGCACTTTCAGCACACCACAGTCACCGTCGGAAGAAAAGCCCAGTCTCTCCTCCCTGTGAGCCTTCCACCCCCTCTTCACCAAGTGGAGTGCCCAACTCATGCCAGCAGTGCAGCCAACCCACCCCCTGGCTGAATACTCCCATTGGCAGTGGTTCTGTTTCTCTGAGGTAGAATTCCCAGAGATAACTGAAAGGCCCTTTGCCACTGCCGCTGCTGTGGTACTTCTCTTGCTTCCCTCAGACTAAGGAAGGAGCAGAGACCCTGAGTGCTTCAACCACACCTTTGGTAAGCTGAAGTTGCCCTAAGGAGAAGAGGCCAGTCTGTATCCCTCCAGGACCCACCTGCTCTCCCTGCTCATCACTAGCAGGGCCTCCCCTTGCCCTTGGGTCCAAAGTGCGGTGGCCCCATCCTGGGCTGATCACACTGATTGATAGTGGCTCCACATCAGAAAGAGGTGTGAGCCTCTTGTCAAAAGACAAGTGAAAGACACTCTGCCACAGCCACTGTTAAGGTCCCTTCACCTGCTGCCTCCAAGCTTGAGAGGGAACAGAAAGTTTGAACTCACCCCAGAATTGTAATGTGCAGCCCAGGAGTGCCAAGCCGAGATATGCAGCCAGCACTCAAGTGGGAGAGGAGACCACCCATTCACAGCACTGAGAGGGAGCCCAGCTGCAATCCTGAGGAAATACAGAGAAATCATGTGGCTAAGCAAGAGCCTACCTACCAGCCATTACACTTAAGCACCACCTACTGGATGACAGTCCAAAACTTCAACACCAATAACACTTAGCTAATATACCCTCTTGTGAAACCAGTGACAAGAATTCAGCTACAAATAAAGACCCTGCACAAAGACTTGGGCCTCTGAAGACATCCAGAAAAAAAGTCAATTGGCTGTACTCAATATACATTGCAGTTAAAGGAACACCAGTGCACACAGTTGAGAAAGAACCAGTGTAAGAACTCTGGCAACTCAAAAAGCCAGAGTGTCTTCTTTCCTCCAAATGAATGCACTAGTTCTCCAGCAAGCATTCTTAACTAGGCTTGCTGATGGAAATGATGGAAATAGAATTCAGAATATGAATAGGAAGAAAGATTATTGAGATTCAGGAAAAAGTAAAAACCCAATCCAAGAAATGTAAGGATTATAATAAAATGATACAGGAACTGATAGGTGAAATGGCCATTATAAAAAAGAACCAAATTGATCAGATAGAGCTGAAAAACACATGACAAGAATTTCATAATGCAATCACAATTATTAACAGAAGACTAGACCAAGCTGAGAAAAGAATCTCAGTGCTTGAAGACCAGCTCTCTGAAATAACTCAGTCAGACAAAAACAAGAAAAAAGAATAAAAAAGAATGAACAAAACCTTTGAGTAATATGAGATTATGTAAAGAGACCAAACCTGTGACTCATTGGCATCCCTGAAAGAGATGGGGAGAAAGCAAACAACTTGGAAAACATATTTCAGGATATCGTCTAGCTAGGATATCCCAACCTTGTTAGAGAGGCCAACATTCAAATTCAGGGAATTCAGAAAACTCCTGTGAGCTACTACATGAGAAGACCATCCCCAAGACACATAATCATCAGATTCTCCAAGGTTGAAATGATAGAAAAAATGTTAAAGGCAGCTAGAGAGAAGGGGCAGGTCACCTACCAAAAGAATCTTGTTAAACTAACAGCAGACCTTTCAGCAGAAACCCTACACGCCAGAAGAGATTGGGGGCCTATATTCAGCATTCTTAAATAAAATAATTTTCAATGAAGAATTTGATATCCAACCAAACTAAGCTTCATAAGTGAAGGAGAAGTAAGATTCTTCTCAGACAAGCAAATGCTGAGGGAATTGGTTACCACCAGGCCTACTTTATGAGAGGTCCTAAAAGGAGTACTAAATACGGAAAGAAAAGACCATTACCAGCCACTACAAAAATACACTTAAGTACACAGACCAGTGACATTATAAAGCAACCACACAAACAAGCCTGTGTAGTAACCAGCTAACAGCACAATGACAGGATCAAATCCACATATATCAATAGTGACCTTGAATGTAAATGGGCTAAATGCCTCAATTAAAGGGCACAGAGTGGCAAGCTGGATAAAGAAGCAAGGCCCAATGATATATGGTCTTCAGGAGACCCATTTCACATGCAGACACCTATATGCTGAAAATAAAAGGATGGAGAAAAATATACTAAGCAAATGGAAAACAGAAAAAAGCAGGAGTTACTATCCTAATTTCAGACAAAACAGATTTTAACCAACAAAGATAAAGAAAAGAAGGGCATTACATAATGGTAAAGGGTTCAATTCTGCAAGAAGACCTAACTATCCTAAATATATATGCACCCAATACAGGAGCGTACAGACTCATAAAGCAAGTTGTTAGAGACCTATGGAGAGACTTACATTCACAGACTATAATAGTGGTAGACTCCATTTCCCCTATCACAGTATTAGACAGGTCATAAAGGCAGAAAATTAACAAAGATATTCAGGATGTGAAGTTGGCACTTGATCAAATGACCTGATAGACATCCACAGAACTCTCCACCCAAAAACAATAGACTATACATTCTCACCTGAACATGACACATACTCTAAAATAGACTACGCAATTGGAAATAAAACTATCCTCAGCAAATTAAAATAAAAACCCCAAATCATACCAACCACACACTCAGACCATAGTGCAATAAAAATAGAAATAAATACTAAGAAAATCACTCAAAAGTATACAATTACATGGAAATTGAATAACCTGCTCCTGAATGACTTTTGGATAAACAGTAAAATTAGGTCAGACATCAATAAATTTTTTAAATAAATGAGAACAGAGATACAACATACCAGAATCTCTCAGACACAGCTAAGGCAGTGTTATGAGGGAAGTTTATAGCACTAAACACTCACATCAAAAAGTTAGAAAGATCTAAAATTAACAACGTAACATTACAACTACAGGAACTACAGAAATAAGAGCAAACCAACCCCAAAGCTAGCAAAAGACAAGAAATAACCAAAATCAGAGCTGAATTGAAGGAAATGTGAAAAACCATACAAAAAAACAATGAATCCAGGAGTTCGTTCTTTGAAAAAACTAGTAAGAAAAATAGACTAGTATCCAGAATAGTAATGAAAAAAAGAGCGAAGATCCAAATAAAAACAATTAGAAATGACAAAGGGGACGTTATCACTTATCCTGCAGAAATACAAAAACCCTCAGAGACCACTATAAACACCTCTATGCACACAAACTAGAAAATCCGGAAGAATCGACAAATTCCTGGACATAGACAACCTCTGAAGACTGAACCAGGAAGAAATCGAATCCCTGAACAGACCAGTAATGAGTTTCAAAATGGAAGCGGTAATAAAAAGCCTACCAACCAAAAAATGTCCAGGACCAGATGCAGCCAAATTCTACCGGATGTGTAAAGAAGAGCTAGTACTATTCCTGTTACCAAAACCTGGCAGAGACACAACAAAAAGAGAAAACTTCATGCCAATATTCTTGATGAACATAGATGCAAAAATTCTCAATAAAACACTAGAAAACTGAATCCAACAGTACATCAAAAACCTAACCACCATTATCAAGTAGGCTTTATCCCTGGGATGCAAGGGTGATTAACATATGCAAATCAATAAATGTGACTAATCAGCATAAACAGAACAAAAACCAAAAACCATGATTATCTCAATAGATGCAGAAAAGGCTTTTGATAAAATCCAACATCGCTTTATGTTAAAAACTCTCAATAAACTAGGTGTTGAAGGAACATACTTCAAAATGCTAACAGCCATCAACGGCAAACCCCCAACCAACATCATATTGAATGGGCAAAAGCTGGAAGCATTCCTTTTGAAGACTGGAACAAGACAAGGATGTTCTCTCTCACCCCTCTTATTCAGCATAGTACTGGAAGTTCTGGCCAGAGCAATTTAGTCAGGAGAAATAAATAAAAGGTATCCAAATAGGAAGAGAGGAAGTCAAGCTATCTCTGTTTACAGACAATATGATTTTATATCTTGAAAAGCCCCTAGTCTCTACCCAAAAGCTCCTTGATCTTAGAAACAACTTCAGCAAAGTTTCAGGATATAAAATCAATGTATAAAAGTCAGTAGCATTCTCATACACCAACAACATCCAAGCCAAGAGCCAAATCAGGAAAGCAATCCCATTTACAATTGCCACAAAAAGAATAAAATACCTAGTAATACAGCTAACCAGGGAGGTGAAAGATCTTCAAGAGGAGAATTATAAACACTGCTTGAAGAAATAAGAAATGACACAAACGAATGAATAAACATTCCATGCTGATGGATAGTGATATGGTTTGGCTGTGTCCCCACCCAAAATCTCATCTTGAATTGTAATCCGAATTGTAACCCCTATGTGTTGGGGGAGGGACCCTCATGGGAGGTGATTAGATCATGGGGGTTTTCCCCTCATGCTGTTCTCATGATAGTGAGTAAGTTCTCATGAGATCTGATCACTTTATAAGGGGTTTTTCCCCACTTCACTCTGCACTTCTCTCTCCTGCTGCCATGGGAAGAAGGAAGTGTTTGCTTCTCCTTCTGCCATGATTTTAAGTTTCCTGAGACCTCCCCAGCCATGCAGAATTGTGAGTTAATTAAACCTCTTTCCTTAATAAATTACCCAGTCACAGGGAGTTCTTTATAGCAGCATGAAAATGGACTAATACAGTAAATTGGTAGCTCAGAGAGTGGGGTGCTGCCATAAAGATAACCCAAAATGTGGAAGAAACTTTGGAATTGGGTAACAGGCAGAGGTTGGATCAGTTTGGAGGGCTCAAAAGAAGATAGAAAGATGTAGGAAAGTTTGGAACTTCCTAAAGACTTGTTGAATGGTTTTGGCCAAAATGCTGATAGTGATATGGACAATAAAGTTCAGGCTGAGGTGGTCTCAGATGGAGATGAGGAACTTCTTGGAACTGGAGTAAAGGTCACTCTAGGTATGCCTTAGCAAAGAGACTGGTGGCATTTTGCCCCTGCCCTAAGGATCTGTGGAACTTTGAACTTGAGGGAAATGATTTAGGGTATCTAGCAAAAGAAACTTCTAAGCAGCAAAGCATTATAGAGGTGACAGAACATACAAGTTTGGAAAATTTGTAGCCTGAGGCTGCAGTAGAAAAGAAAAACCCATTTTTGGAGGGAGAAATTAAATATGACTGCAGAAATTTATGTAAGTAACTAGGAGCCAAATGTTGTTCGCCAAAGACAGTGGGGAAAATGTCTCCAGGGCATGTCACAGACCTTCACAGCAGCTGGAGGCCTAGGAGGGAAAAATGATTTCATGGGCCAGGGCGAGGGCCCCATTGCTGTGTGCAGCCTTGGGACTTGGTACCCTGAGTTCCAGCTGCTCCAGCCATGCCTAAAAGGCCCAAGGTACAACTCAGGCCATTGCTTTAAAGGGTGCAAGCCCAGGCCTTGGTAGCTTCCAAGTGGTGTAGAGCCTGTGGGCACATGGAAGTCAAGAAGTGAAGTTTTGGAATCTTCACCTAGATTTCAGAGGATGTATGGAAACACCTGGATATCTAGGCAGAAGTTTGCTTTAGAGGCAGAGTCCTCAAGGAGAACCTCTGCTAGGGCAGTGCAGAAAGGAAATGTGGGATCTGAGACCCTACACAGAGTCCCCACTGGGGCACTGCCTAATGGAGCTGTGAGAAGAAGGCCACTGTCTTCCAGACCCTAGGATGGTAGATCCAACAACTTGCACCATGTGCCTGGAAAAGCTGCAGGCACTCAACACCAGCCCATGAAAGCAGCCAGGAGGCAGGCTGTGCTCTGCAAAGCCACAGGGATGGAGCTACCCAAGGCATGGGAGTCCACCTCTTGCATCAGTGACCTGGATGTGAGGCATGGAGTCAAAGGAGAACATTTTGGAACTTTAAGGTTTAGTGGCTGCCTTATTGGATTTTGGACTTGCATGGGGCCTGTAGCCCCTTGTTTTGTCCAATTTCTCCCATTTGGAATGGGTGTATTTAACCAATGCCTGTACCCCAACTGTATCTAGGAAATAACTAACTTGCTTTTGATTTTACACTCTCATAGGTGGAAGGGACTTGATTTGTCTCAGATGAGACTTTGGTCTTGGACTTTTGGGCTAATGCTGGAATGAGTTAAGACTTTGGGGAACTATTGGAAAGGCATGATTATTTTTTGAAATGTGAGGACATGAGATTTGGGAAGAGCCAGGCAGAAAATGATATGGTTTGGCTGTGTCCGCACTCAAAATCTCACCTTGAACTGTAACCTGAATTGTAATCCCCACATGTTAGGGGAGGGATCTTGTGGGAGGTGATTAGATCACAGGGGGTGGTTCCCCCATGCTGTTCTCATGATAGTGAGTGAGTTCTCGTGATATCTGACAGTTTTATAATGGACTTTCCCCTCCTTCACTCTGCACTTCTCTTTCCTGCTGCCATGTGAAAAACATGTTTGCTTTCCCTTCTGCCATGATTTTAAGTTTCCTGAGGCCTTGCCAGCCATGTGGAACTGTGAGTCAATTAAACCTCTTTCCTTTATAAATTACCCAGTCTCCAGGAGTTCTTTATAGCAGTGTGAGAATAAACTAATACAGATAGAAAGACTCAATATTGTTAAAATGGCCACACTGCCCAAAGCAATTAACAGATTCAATGCTTTCCCTATCAAACTACCAATGACATTCTTCACAGAATTAGAAAAAACTATTTTAAAATTCATATTGAAACAAAAAAGAGCCAAAATAGCCAAGGCAATTCTTTTTGTTTGCTTGTTTGTTTGTTTGTTTGAGACAGAGTCTTGCTCTGTCACCCAGGCTGGAGTGCAATGACGGGATCTTGCCTCACTGCAACCTCTGCCTTCCAGGTTAAAGTGATTCTCCTGCCTCAGCCTCCTTAGTAGCTAGGACTACAGGTGTGAGCCACCATGCCAGGCTAATTTTTGTACTTTTAGTAGAGATGGGGTTTCACTATGTTGGTCAGGTTGTTCTTGAACTCCTGACCTCATGATCCGCCTGCCTTGGCCTCCCAAAGTACTGAGATTACAGGCATGAGCCACCACACCCAGCCTAGCCAAGGCAATTCTAAGCAAAAAGAACAAGGCTGGAGGCATCCCATTACCCAACTTCAAACTATACTACAAGGTTACAATAACTAAAACAGCATGGTACTGGTGCAAAAACAGTTACATAGACCAATGGAGCAGAATAGAGAGCCCAGAAATGATTCTGCATACCTACAACCACCTGATCTTTAACCAAGCTGACAAAAACAAGCAATGGGGAAAGGACTTCCCATCAATATATGATGCTGGGATAACTCAGTAGCCATATGCTGAAGACTGAAACTGGATCCCTTCCTTAAACCATATACAAAAATCAACTCAAGATGGATTAAAGACTTAAATGTAAAACCTAAAACTATAAAAACCCTGAAAGATAATCTAAGATATACCATTCTGGACATAGGACCTGGCAAAGATTTCATGCTGAAAACGCTAAAAGCAATTGTTGCAAAAACAAAAATTAACAAGCGGGACCTAATTAAACTAGAGAGCTTCTGCATAGCAAAAGAAACTATCAACAGAGTAAACAAACAACCTACAGAATGATAGAAAATATTTGCAAAGTATGCATCCAACAAAAGTCTAATATCCAGAATCTATTTGGAATTTATACAAAGTTACAAGCGAAAAGCAAACAACCCCATTAGAAAGTAGGCAAAGGATATGAATAGAACCTTTTCAAAAGAAGACATACATGCAACAAACAGGCACATGAAAAAACTCAACATCACTAATTATTAGAGAAATGGAAATCAAAACCACAATGATGTACTACCTCATACTAATCAGAGTGGCTATGATAAAAAAAAAAAGTAGATACTGATGAGGTTGCAGAGAAAAGGATACTCTTATACACTGTTGTTGGGAGTGTAAATTAGTTCAGCCATTGTAGAAAGCAGTGTGGTGATTCCTCAAAGAACTTGAAACAGAATTACCATTTGACCCAGCAATCCCATTATTGGGTGAGTACCCAAGGGGATAAAAATCCTTCTACCATAAGGACAAATGCATGCATATGTTCATCTTAGCACTATTCACAATAGCAAAGACATGGAATCAACCTAAATGCCCATCAACTGTAGACTGGATTAAAAGAATGTGGTATATATACACCATGGAATACTACACAGCCATAAAAAAGGAGATCATGTCCTTTGCAGCAATATGGATGGAGCTGGAGGCCATTATCCTTAGCAAACTAATGCAGGAAAAGAAAATTAAATACTGCACATTCTCATTTGTAAGTGGAAGCTAAACAATGAAAATACATGGACACAAAGAGGGGAACAACATACATCAGAGCCTACTTGAGGGTGAAGGGTGGGAGGAGGGAGAGGATCAGAAAAAAATACCTATTGAATATTATACTTACTACCTGCATGATAAAATAATCTGTACACCAAACCCCTGTGACATGCAGTTTGCCTATGTAACAAACCTGAACACCTAGATACCCTTGAGCCTAAAATAAAAGTAAAAAAAATTTAAAAAGGAAATATAACCTTGTCTTTTCTAAATGGCGTATGTTGTTCTATAATAATGTTGTTTCCAGAATAAAATAATCAATGAAGAATTTTCCTAGCTTGAATATCTTTCTATTTCCATGTACACATGGTCCTTGGCTTACAATGGTTTGACTTAGAATTTTTTTTGACTTTATGATCGTACAAAAACAATATGCATTCAGCAGAAACTGTACTTTATATATCATATAACCATTCTGTTTTTTCAATTTCAGTACAGTACTTAATAAATTACATGAGATATTCAACACTTCATCATAAAATAGGCTTTGTTTTAGATGATTTTGCCCCACGTTAGGCTAATGTAAGTGTTCAGAGCGCATTTACAGTAGGCCAGGCTAAGCTATGATGTTCTGTAGCTTAAATATATTAAATGCATTTTCAATTTAACATATTTTCAACTTATGATGGGTTTATTGGAATGGAACTGTATCACGAGTCAGGGAGCATCTGTGTATCTAAGTTGGATTCTTTGCTGTTGATTTCTTGATTTTAAAATAATTAAATAAAAGGAGAAAATGCAGCTCATTACCTAAATGCTGAAAATGCTGACATTCTGGGTATCTGTTGGATTACTTCTAATTTATGAAGATTTTCTGAATGATAATTTTAGAATTGATTGGATGTATTTCAGATGGAGAACTGTTTCTATGGCAACATATTGGGTTTACAGACTGAAAGACTATTCCAAACAGCATTAACTAAAATTGCACATAAACAGAATGAAACACATTAAAAAACAAAGAGAAATGCTAGAGCAGGCTGAACCCAAACCCAGTTGCCTGTAATGATTTTTGTCACCTATAGATCGTCCTACATATTCCTGGAAGCTATCAGTTTCATAGTCAATATGTGCTCTCTGAGGGGAGAGGCCCCCTTATCAGGGCAGTAACAGAGTCCCAGTACCAGTTAGATAAGGCAGTTGTTACTGGTAGATTATCTATGGGAGCAACCTGCCAGAGGATATGAGCTAGACACATGAGTCAGAGGCGAATCTAAGATCTGGGGCTACGAGCAAGTAGTTCAGCTACCAGAGCAAAAATGAGAGTGAGGAATGGGCTCAATACAGAGAAACTACTGAGGAGAAAAAAAAAAAAAAAAGAAAGAAAAAAAGAAAAAGGAAATTTGGGATTGGAATGGAAAACATGGAGTTTTGAGGTTAGTGCTGTGCTAAGCTTCAGTTGGAAATCTTCTTTAAAGAAAGAATCATGAACCACATATCTTTGTGTGGAGTTTCACTGGTTGGTTAGTGTTGGGAGACAATTCTCCATGGGTCCTTTAAGTTTCTGCACATCTTATGCTCAGAGATACTGACTGTTTTTTTTCCAGATTATTTTTTCAAGGATGTCTGTATAGTGAACAGCCTAAGAAGGTAGCAACAGTGTCTTTATCTCGAGCAAAGTAAGATTTGTTTACTCTCCACTGTAATAAAAGTGCCTACTTCCAGAGCAAGGCCCAACAGGCTTACTCCCCATTATAAAAGATTTGGACTTGAGGTGGCTGGCAAGATGGCAGAATAAGAACAGCTCCGGTCTGCAGCTCCCAGCGAGATCGACACAGAAGGCAGGTGATTTCTGCACTTCCAACTGAGGTACCTGGCTCATCTCACTGGGACTGGTTAGACAGTGGTGCAGCCCATGGAGGGCGAGATGAAGCAGGGTCAGGTGTTGCCTCACCAGGGAGGCACAAGGGATTGGGGAACTCCCTCCCCTAGCCAAGGGAAGCTGTGAGGGACTGTGCCGTGAGGGACGGTGCATTCTGGCCCAGATACTACGCTTTTCTCGCAGTCTTCTCAACCCACAGACCAGGAGATTCCCTTGGGTGCCTACACCACCAGGGCCCTGGGTTTCAAGCACAAAACTGGGCGGCCGTTTGGACAGACACCGAGCTAGCTGCAGTAGTTTTTTTTTTCATACCCCAGTGGCACCTGGAATGCCAACAAGACAGAACCGTTCACTCCCCTGGAAAGGGGGATGAAGCCAGGGAGCCAAGTGGTCTAGCTCAGCAGATCCTACCCCCATGGAGCCCAGCAAGCTAAGATCCACTGGCTTGAAATTCTAGCTGCCAGCACAGCAGTCTGAAGTCAACCTGGGATGCTCAAGCTTGGTGGGGGGAGGGGCGTCGGCCATTACTGAGGCTTCAGTAAGTGGTTTTCCCCTCACAGAGTAAACAAAGCCATGGGAAGTTTGAGCTGGGCAGAGCCCACTGCAGCTCAGCAAAGCTGCTGTAGCCAGACTGCCTCTCTAGATTACTCCTCTCTGGGCAGGGCAGCTCTGAAAGAAAGGCAGCAGCCCCAGTCAGGGGCTTATAGATGAAGCTCCCAAATCCCTGGGACACAGCACCTGGGAGAAGGGGCGGCTGTGGGTGCAGCTTCAGCAGACTTAAACGTTCCTGCCTGCTGGCTCTGACGAGAGCGGCAGATCTCCCAGCACAGTGCTCAAGCTCTACTAAGGGAAAGACTGCCTCCCCAAGTGGGTCCCTGATCCCCATGCCTTCTGATTGGGAGACACCTCCCAGCAGGGGTCGGCAGGCGCCTCATACAGGAGAGCTCTGGCTGGCATCTGGCGGGTACCCTTCTGAGAGAAAGCTTCCAGAGAAAGAAACAAGCTGCAATCTTTGCTGTTCTGCAGCATCTGCTGGTGATACCCAGGCAAACAGGGTCTGGAGTGGACCTCCAGCAAACTCCAGCAGACCTGCAGCAGAGGGGCCTGACTCTTAGAAGGAAAACTAACAAACAGAAAGGAATAGCATCAACATCAACAAAAATGACCTCCACACAAGAACTCTTTCTGAAGGTCACCAACATTAAAGACCAAAGGTAGGTAAATCCATGAAGATGTGGAAAAACCAGTGCAAAAAAGCTGAAAATTCCAAAACCCAGAACACCTCTTCTCTTCCAAAGGATCACAAATCTTCACCAGCAAGGGAACAAAACTGGACAGAGAATGAGTTTGACGAGTTGACAGAAGTAGGCTTCAGAAGGTGGGTAATAACAAACTCCTCCGAGCTAAAGGAGCATGTTCTAACCCAATGCAAGGAAGCTAAGAACATTGAAAAAAGGTTAGAGGAAGGGCTAATTAGAATAACCAGTTTAGAGAAGAACATAAATGACCCGATGGAGCTGAAAAACACAGGACGAGAACTTCATGAAGCATACACAAGTATCAATAGCTGAATCGATCAAGTGGAAGAAAGGATATCAGAGATCGAAGATCAACTTAATGAAATAAAGCATGAAGACAAGAATAGAGAAAAAAGAATGAAAAGGAGTGAACAAAGCTTCCCAGAATATGAAACTATGTGAAAAGACCAAACCTACATTTGATTGGTGTACCTGAAAGTGATGGGGAGAATGGAACCAAGTTGGAATACACTCTTCAGGATATTATCCAGGAGAACATCCCCAACCTAGCAAGACAGGCCAACATTCAAATTCAGGAAATATGGAGAACAGCACAAAAATACCCCTCGAGAAGAGCAACCCCAAGACACATAGTTGTCAGATTCACCAAGGTTGAAATGAAGGAAAAAATGTTAAGGGCAGCAAGAGAGAAAGGTTGGGTTACCCACAAAGGGAAGGCCAACAGACTAACAGCGGATCGCTGCAGAAACCCTACAAGCCAGAAGAGAGTGTGGGCCAATATATAACATTCTTAAAGAAAAGAATTTTCAACCCAGAATTTCATATCCAGCCAAAGTAAGCTTCACAAGTGAAGGAGAAATAAAATCCTTTACAGACAAGCAAATGCTGAGAGTTTTTTCACCACCAGGCCTGCCTAAAAAGAGCTCCTGAAGGAAGCAATAAATGTGGAAAGGAAAAACTGGTACCAGCCACTGCAAAAACATACCAAATTGTAAAGACCATTGACACCAGAAAGAAACTGCATCAACTAATGGGCCAAATAACCAGCTAGCATCATAATGACAGAATCAAATTCACACATAACAATATTAACCTTAAATGTAAATGGGCTAAATGCCCCAATTAAAAGACATAGACTGGCAAATTGGATAAAGGGTCAAGCCATTGGCGTGCTGTTTTCAGGAGACCCATCTCATGTGCAAAGACACACGTAGGCTCAAAATAAAGGGATGGAGGAATATTTACCAAGCAAAAAAAAAAAAAAAAAAGCAGGGGTTGTAATCCTAGTCTCTGATAAAACAGACTTTAAACCAACAAATATCAAAAAGACAAAGAAGGCCATTACATAATGGTAAAGGGATCAATGCAACAAGAAGAGCTAACTGTCCTAAATATATATGCAACCAATACAGGAGCACCCAGATTCATAAAGCAAGTTCTTAGAGACCTACAAAGAAACTTAGACTCCCACACAATAATAGTAGAAGACATTAACACCCCACTGTCAATATTAGACAGATCAATGAGACAGAAAATTAACAAGGATATTCAGGACCTGAACTCAGCTCTGGACCAAGCAGACCTAAAAAACATCTACAAAACTCTCCACCCCAAATCAACAGAATGTACATTCTTTTCAGCACCACATCACACTTATTCTAAAATTGACAACCTAATTGGAAGTAAAACATTCCTCGGCAAATGCAAAAGAATGGAAATCATAACAAACAATCTCTCAGACCACAGTGCAATCAAATTAGAACTCAGAGTTAAGAAACTCACACAAAACCGCACAACTCATGGAAACTGAACAATCTGCTCCTGAATGACTACTGGGTAAATAATGAAATTAAGGCAGAAATAAATAAGGTATTTGAAACCAATGAGAGCAAAGACACAACGTACCAGAATCTCCGGGACACAGCTAAAGCAATGTTTACAGGTAAATTTATAGCACTGAATGCCAACAGGAGAAAGCAGGAAAGATCTAAAATCGACACCCTAACATCACAATTAAAAGAACCAGAGAAGCAGGAGGAAACAAATTCAAAAGCTAGCAGAAGACAAGGAATAACCAAGATCAGAACTGAAGGAGATAGAGACAGGAAAAACCCTTCAAAAAATCAGTGAATCCACGAGCTGATTTTTTGAAAAGATTAACAAAATAGACCACTAGCCAGACTAATAAAGAAGAAAAGAGAGAAGAATCAAAGAGACACAATAAAAAATGATAAAGGGGATATCACCACTGATCCCACAGAGATACAAACTACCATCAGAGAATACTAGAAACAGCTTTATGCAAATAAACTAGAAAATCTAGAAGAAATGAAAAAATTCCTGGAAACATACACCCTCCCAAATCTAAACCAGAAAGAAGTCGAGTCCCTGAGTAGACCAATAACAAGGTCTGAAATTGAGGCAGTAATTAATAGCCTACCAACCAAAAAAAGCCCCAGACCAGACAGATTCACAGTCGAATTTTACCAGAGGTAAAAAGAGCAGCTGGTACCATACCTTGTGAAACTGTTCCAAACAATAGAAAAAGAAGGACTCCTCCCTCACTCATTTTATGAAGCCAGAATCATCTTGATATCAAAACCTGGCAAAGACACAACAAAAAAAGAAAATTTCAGGCCAATATCCCTGATGAACATTGATGCGAAAATCCTCAAAAAAAAATACTGGCAAAATGAATCCAGCAAGACATCAAAAGGCTTATCCTCCACAATCAAGTCAGCTTCATCCCTGGGATTCAAGGCTGGTTCAACTTATGTAAATCAATAAACATAATCCATCCATCAAATAAGCAGAACAAATGACAAAAACCACGTGATGATCTCAATAGATGCAGAAAAGGACTTCGATAAAATTCAACACCCTTCATGCTAAAAACTCTCTATAAACTAGGTATTGACAGAATGTATCTCAAAATAATAAGAGCTATTTATGACAAACCCACAGCTGACATCACACTGAATGGTTAAAAGCTGTAAGTATTCCCTTTGAAAACTGGCACAAAACAAAGATGCCTTCTGTCACCACTCCTATTCAACCATAGTGTTGGAAGTTCTGGCCAGGGCAGTCAGGCAAGAGAAAGAAATAAAAGGTATTCAAATAGGAAGAGAGGAGTTCAAATTGTCTCTGTTTGAAGATGACATGATTGTATATTTAGAAAACCCCATCTTCTCAGCCCCAAATCTCCTTAAGCTGATAAGCAACTTCAGCTACATCTCAGGATGCAAAATCAATGTGCAAATATCACAAGCATTCCTATACACCAATAATAGACAGAGAGCCAAATCATGAGTGAATTCCCATTAACAATTGCTACAAAGAGAATAAAATACCTAGGAATACAACTTACCAGGGATGTGAAGGACCTCTTCAAGGAGAGCTACAAACCACTGCCCAAGGAAATAAGAGAGGACACAAACAAATGAAAAAACATTCCATGCTCATGGATAGGAAGAATCAATATTGTGAAAATGGCCATACTGCCCAAAGTAATTTATAGATTCAGTGCTGTCCCCATCAAGCTACCATTGACTTTCTCCATAGAATTAGAAAAAACTACTTTAAATTTCATATAGAATCAAAAAAGAGCCCACATAGCCAAGACAATCCTAAGCAAAAAGAACAAAGCTGGAGGCATTATGCTACCTGACTTCAAACTATACTACAAGGCTACAGTAACCAAAGCAGCATGTTACTGGTGACAAAACGGATATATAGACCAATGGAACAGAACAGAGCCCTCAGAAATAATGCCACATATCTACAACAATCTGATCTTCGACAAACCTGACAAAAACAAGCAATGGGGAAAGAATTCCCTATTTAATAAATGGTGTTGGGAAAAACGGGTTAGCCATATGCAGAAAACTGAAACTGGACCCTTTCCTTACACCTTTTACAAAAATTAACTCAAGATGGATTAAAGACTTAAATATAAGACCTAAAACCATGAAAACCCTACAAGAAAACCTAGGCAATGCCATTCAGGACATGAAAAGCAATTGCAACAAAAGCCAAAACTGACAAATGGGATCTAATTAAACTAAAGAGCTTCTGCACAGCAAAAGAAACTATCATCAGAGTGAACAGGCAACCTACAGAATGGGAGAAAATTTTTGCAATCTATCCATCTGATAAAGGGCTAATATCCAGAAACTACAAGGAACTTAAACGAATTTACAAGAAATAAACAACCCCATCAAAAAGTGGGCAAAAGATGGGAACAGACAGACACTTCTCAAAAGAAGACATTTATGTGGCCAACAAACATGAAAAAAAGCTCATCATCACTGGTCATCAGAGAAATGCAAATCAAAACCACAATGATATACCATCTCATGCCAATTAGAATGGTGATCCTTAAAAAGTCAGGAAAAAACTGATGCTGGAGAGGATGTGGCTAAATAGGAATGCTTTTACAATGTTGGTGGAAGTGTAAATTAGCTCAATCATTGTGGAAGACAGTGTGGCAATTCCTCAAGGATCTAGAATGAGAAATACCATTTGACCCAGCAATCCCATTACTGGGTATATACCCAAAGGATTATAAATCATTCTACTATAAAGACACATGCACACCTATGCTTATTGGAGCACTATTTACAATAGCAAAGACTTGGAACCAACCCAAATGCCCAAAAGTGATAGATTGGATGAAGAAAATATGGCACATATACACCATGGAATACTATGGAGCCATGAAAAGGATGAGTTCATGTTCTTTGCAGGGACATGGATGAAGCTGGAAACCATCATTGTCAGCAAACTAACACAGGAAGAGAAAACCAAATGCCACGTTCTCACTCATAAGTGGGAGTTGAACAATGAGAACACATGGACACAGGGAGGGGATCATCACACACCAGGGCCTGTAGGGGAGTGAGGAGCTAGGGGAGGGATAGCCTTAGGAGAAATACCTAATGTAGATGATGGGTTGATGGGTGCAGCAAACCACCATGGCAAGTGGTTTGCTATTTAACAAACCTGCACATTCTGCACATGTATTCCAGAACTTAAAGTATAATAAAAAATAAAATAAAATAAAATAATTAGTGTCACTAACCTAAAAAAAAAAGAAAAATTGGTCTTGCTAAACTTTCCTGTAACATACCCTACTATATGTGCAAGTATAACTTGGTCTTTTTGACATCACCCTGTGGGAACTGGGGCTCAGGGGATTGGCAGGAGTGCTTATACTCTGGCTACATATATGAGTAATAAACTGTCATTTGCCTCTGATCCAGGAATCTTGTATCTTCAGCCAG
The DNA here is from genome assembly GCF_028858775.2 of Pan troglodytes. Taxonomy (NCBI): domain Eukaryota; kingdom Metazoa; phylum Chordata; class Mammalia; order Primates; family Hominidae; genus Pan; species Pan troglodytes. Next base: position 82,287,104 of record NC_072403.2, on the reverse strand, counting down.
CGCCTGTAAACCCGTGATAGGTTATCATGTTAGCTTGCAAGTAGGGTAAAATCTCAGATCCTTCACAGTTCTCAACAGTCAGTATAGCTTGGAAATGATCATCTTCTTTGCTCAAGTATGGAAATATTTTAAAAGATAATATTATCACCTAAAGCCCAAATAAAAATTGGACTTCAGGGCCAGGTGCAGTGGCTCACGTCTGTAATCCTAGCACTTTGGGAGACTGAGGTGGGTGTATTACCTGAGGTCAGGAGTTTGAGACCAGTCTGGCCAAAGTGGCGAAACCTGTTTCTTTTTTTTCTTTTTCTTTTTTTTTCTTTTGAGATGGAGTCTCGCTCTGTCGCCCAGGCTGGAGTGCAGTGGTGCAATCTCGGCTCACTGCAAGCTCCGCCTCCCGGGTTCACGCCATTCTCCTGCCTCAGCCTCCTGAGTAGCTGGGACTACAGGCACCCGCCACCACGCCCGGCTAATTTTTTGTATTTTTAGTAGGGACGGGGTTTCCCCGTGTTAGCCAGGATGGTCTCTATCTCCTGACCTCGTGATCGGCCCGTCTCGGCCTCCCAAAGTGCTGGGATTACAGGCGTGAGCC